>NW_028148919.1:0-238335 GCF_965112155.1 Podarcis liolepis | reverse complement strand
GCCTTCATCGGCTTCCTCAGGCCATTTGGGGCGGTGATGCCTGTTGTGGAAACTCAAGCGCGCTGGGTCACACGCATCTTTAATGGTAGGAAGGGGGAGATACCAGCACCCTAGGAGGCCAGGGGGTGCTTGGATGTGTGTGGAAATCCTAGGGAAGCTCAACCTGTCATCTGGACCAGGCAGTTACTCTCGGTGCCATGGGTAGGGGGGACCTGTGGCCCTCCAGATGTTGTTGGACTCACCCTCCCATTGGCCCTAAGTAGCATAGCCAGTGGCCAGGGGGGATGAGGATTTTAGGCCAAGAAACCTGGAGGGCACAGGTTTGTGCTGTGCCACCTTAGCTTTTGCCCAGCTCTTTCTAGGCACTTAAAGCCCCATATCCAAGCACAGGCATCCCCAACCTTTGGCCCTCCAGATGTTTTGGACTACAACTCCCATGATCCCTAGCTAACAGGACCAGTGGTCAGGGATGAAGAGAATTGTAGTCCAAAACATCTGGAGGGCCAAAGGTTGGGGATGCCTCTCCAAGCACCACCACCACCACCACTACTACTTCTACTTCTTCTTCTTCTTCTTCTTCTTCTTCTTCTTCTTCTTCTTCTTCTTCTTCTTCTTCTTCTTCTTCTTCTCCTCCTCCTCCTCCTCTCCTCCTCCTCCTCCTCCTCCTCCTCTCTTCTTCTTCCTAGCCAATTTCCCCAGGAAAACCTGCTTTTAAACACTCAATCAGAACAAACAAACATCTATTCAGGTTTTCTGCAGATTGCCATTTGCTCCCATTTAGCGGCAAAGAGTGGGTTTTCGCAGGGAAAGCTCTGGGGCGAGAAAACGAAGAGCGCTCAGACACAGACCACTCCTGGAAAGCCCAGAAGAAAGATAAGTGTGGATAAGCCCTACCTTGCAGGCAGAAGAATGACCCACCACTCCAGAGGGCTAGAGAGAAGTACTGCAGCTCAGCAGAGCTCAGGGACACCAAAGGCTGTTATTGGTGGTGATGGTAGTAATATTACTTTATTGACTGTACTGTCAATAAAGTAAAATTACTTCATTACTGTACAGACTTTAGACCCGGATCTGCTGAGCTTCAGCAAGGGGGCTGCATCATGTATCCTTCTCTCTCTCTCTTTAGTTTTTATTAAAGCACATATTATTCCTCAAAATTCACAGAATGCCTCACTCCACTGTAATGAGAGTTCCATAATGTAAGGTAAAGGTAAAGGGAACCCTGACCATTAGGTCCAGTCGTGACCGACTCTGGGGTTGCGACGCTCATCTCTCTCTATAGGCCAAGGGAGCCGGCATTTGTCTGCAGACAGCTTCTGGGTCATGTGGCCAGCATGACTAAGCCGCTTCTGGCGAAACCAGAGCAGCGCACGGAAACACCATTTACCTTTCCACCGGAATGGTACCTATTTATCTACTTGCACTTTGACGTGCTTTCGAACTGCTAGGTTGGCAGGAGCAGGGACCGAGCAACAGGAGCTCATCCCGTCACGGGGATTCAAACCGCCAACCTTCTGATCGGCAAGTCCTAGGCTCTGTGGTTTAACCTACAACGCTACCTGCGTCCCTTCCATAATGTAGATTAGGGCAATAATCTTCAACTTGTTTTAGTGCAGCCTCCACCAAGCTGCTGCTCCCTCCTCAGGGGTCAGCAAACTTTTTCAGCAGGGGGCCAGTACAGTTTCCCTCAGACCTTGTGAGGGGCCGGACTATATTTTGAATGAAAAATGAACGAATTCCTATGCCCCACAAATAACCCAGAGATGCATTTTAAATAAAAGGACACATTCTACTCATGTCAAAACACGCTGATTCCTGGACCATCCGCGGGCCGGATTTAGAAGTCAATTGGGCTGGATCTGGCCTCTGGGACTTAGTTTGTGTGGGAAGGTTCTGGGGTGCAGGAGAGGATATATTGACTAATTATATCCTTATCCAACTTGTGCTAACAAGTTCCCAAAATATCAGCAGAGTTTATAGACATTCCCCTTTAAGTTCACAACGGTAACGTGTGCACAGGTTCGCTAGAACCTCTATAATAATTACTCTGGTAATTTCCCCTTTGCTCCCTCTTAAAATACAAGACACAACTCAGTCTTTATAAAAGTATAAGAGTTTACTCACGTCCCGTTCACAATATGATCCCGGAAGGCAGGCAGGCTTAAAAAGTTACATACATTAAGAATCTATCTTGTAGCAAGATAGTCCTTATCTCCTCTCTTGGCTGGGAGCCAAGAGAGCATCTTTAGATGCTTCCTCATTGAAGGAAAATGGCAGAGAGAGAGAGATGGCTGCCTGCCCTGTGCTTTTGTCATTACCTGCACAGGTGAGGCCACACCCACCTCTGGTCACATGCGGAGGAAGTCCGCCCCCAGGAAGTTTACCTGCTTGCTGGACAGAAGAAGAAGAAGAAGAGTTTGGATTTGATATCCCGCCTTTCACTCCCCTTCAGGAGTCTCAAAGCGGCTAACATTCTCCTTTCCCTTCCTCCCCCACAACAAACACTCTGTGAGGTGAGTGGGGCTGAGAGACTTCACAGAAGTGTGACTGGCCCAAGGTCACCCAGCAGCTGCATGTGGAGGAGCGGAGACGCGAACCCGGTTACCCAGATTACGTGACTACCGCTCTTAACCACTACACCACACTGGCTCTGGACAGACATCCCTCCCCATGTTCTAACATGTACACTCTAGGAATGTTGTCATTGACTGCTCCTGTGTTTACATCACACAGTTTGCCTACCCATGCTCCAGATGCTTTGTGTAATAAGAGCACTGTTTCGCTAAAAAAAACCCCTACTTTCATAGGGCAATTGAAAGCCACCTTATGTTGGACCAAAGCATTGGTCCATTTAGTTCAGCATCATCAACACCAACCTTTGCCAAGTGGGTGCCTTCCAGTTGCTGGCTGGGGGTTGATGGGAGGTATAGTCCAAAACCTCCGGAGAGCACCCAGTAGGGGAAGGTTGGTGTTGATAATGCTGATCTAAATGGACCAATGGAGATGCTTGGGGTGAATCTGGAACCTTCTTTGAAGCATTCTGAGGGAAATAGACTAGTTTTCCTAGCCCAGCTTCGAGGCTAACCAGGATTCTCACCTCATCGGTGGACAATACCACGATTGTCTCTATGTGAAGGGGTCTCTCACACATGCAATGTGTTGTGTTTGAAACCCTGTTTCGTCTCACACCAGGCAGAAATGGATGCTACTAACAATTGGACAGCCTGTACTTCTGCTTGGAAGGCACATGCTCAGTTTTCACCCCCCTGCAAAAAGAAAGTCCCTTTTGATGAACCTCAAAAAAAGGTGACTCACTGAAAAATCCTTCCTGTCTTCTAGGCTTGTGTAAGTTGCCTCCAGTGACTGAAATGATGGAGGAGGTCAACGAAAAGAAGAAAAACAAGCTCAAATGGTAAGCTCCTACATATGACCTGACAACGTTGAGTCCGGACACTGAGGTCCAGTGCCGAGGGCCTTCTGGCGGTTCCCTCGCTGCAAGAAGCCAAGTTACAGGGAACCAGGCAGAGGGCCTTCTTGGTAGTGGCGCCTGCCCTGTGGAACGCCCTCCCACCAGATGTCAAAGAGAAGAACAACTACCAGACTTTTAGAAGACATCTGAAGACAGCCCTGTTTAGGGAAGCTTTTAATGTTTAATAGGTTATTGTATTTTAATATTCTCTTGGAAGCCACCCAGAGTGGCTGGAGAAACCCAGCCAGATGGGTGGGGTATAAATTATTATTATTATTATTATTATTATTATTATTATTATTATTAATCTTCATTGGTCGGATGGAGGTGCATGAGGGATGCCAGCTGATCAGAAAGAAAGCCTGAGATGTTCTTGTGCCTTCAGCTGATGCTTGATCTTTAGAAAACAGGGGGTGGAGATTTTCACATTACAGACGTAACTATGTGAATGTCTGCCAATGTGCCACAGCTAAAGGCATGTTTGACAAAGCCTGTAACAGACCGAGCTACAGCTGCTGTGAGCTGGAGACTGGCGCTGTGGTCTAAACCACTGAGCCTCTTGGGCTTGCCAATCAGAAGGTTGGTGGTTTGAATCCCTGCGACGGGGTGAGCTCCCGTTGCTCTGTCCCAGCTCCTGCCAACCTAGCAGTTCGAAAGCACACCAGTGCATGTAGAAAAATAGGTACTGCTGCAGCAGGAAGGTAAACAGCGTTTCCGTGCGCTCTGGTTTCTGTCACGGTGTTCTGTTGCACCAGAAGTGGTTTAGTCCTGCTGGCCACATGAGCCGGAAAGCTGACTGTGGACAAACGCTGGCTCCCTTGGCCTGAAAGGGAGATGAGCACTGCAACCCCATAGTCGCCTTTGACTGGACTTAAACGTCCAGGGGTCCTTTGCCTTTTACCTTACAGCTGCTGTGCAGTTGGGTGGGAGAAAGGCAAAACCAATGAACACACAACAAGCGCAAGGGCTTGTCCACACTTGTGTTATGTTCAGCTTCAAACCATTTCACTCCTCCGCATTTCCCCTTGTATATTGTTTCGTTTAGGTTTGGCTTGTCCTTTGACGAGGTTTTGAAAACAGATTGCCTTGTATACATGGATCAACTTGCTTCCTACATTGGCATAAAACCGAGTGTGCCAGCCCTCCTTCTCCAAGATCCAGAACTGGCCCTGAAGATCTTCTTTGGCCCCTGCTCTGCCTACCAATTCCGCCTGAGTGGACCAGGGAAGTGGGACGGGGCCAGAAACGCCATCATGACCCAGTGGGAGCGCACAGTGAAGCCCACAAGAATCCGAGTGGTGGAAGACTCTGGAAGTTTCCTCACATACCTGCTGAAAGTCCTTGCCATCTTTGCTATTTTTGTCGGGATTTTCTTCAGTTTCAACTAGTTCCTCCAGTTCTACAACATTATTACCTGTACCTTTCCAGATGCCTACGTTCTGCCTACGTGATACTTCACCTTGCAGAAGTAAGAAAAGAAAGAAGGGCCTTTTCTTAAGTACATACTCAAATCTAAATGTGGACAATTTGACATTTTTATACCCGAGGGTTAAAAAAATCAAAATGGAAGCACAAATCTTTGACACCTGAACATGAAAATGTGCTTGTGTTGGCGCACTGTTTGCATGCTACTGTGTGCAATGCACAAAAAAATCTGCTCTACATGCTTGGCTATTATAAATGCACAGAATTATTATTTTGATATTCATTTACTCTGTACGACATAGTGCTCTTTATCAAAGTTATGCTGCTACTTACATTGAGGGCATAAGAAGACCCCTACTAGAGAAGATCAAAAGTCCATTTAGTCCAGAATTTGGTTTTCAACAGTGTCTCAGATACCTCTGGAAAACCCACACTCAGGTCACAGAGGACTGCTGCCTTTCCAGCAAATGGTATTTATGCTGTCTCTGTGGTGAAGGTTTTCTTTAGGTATTCTGCTTAGTAGTCCCTGGGTGCTTCCAGAGAACCTGTTTATTGAACATTCATTCTGATCTATTCGTAGGGAGATTAGGCATCGTTAGCTATTTAATGAGCATTCATTCTGATTTATTATTATTATTTTGAAGGAAGCTTAGATGTTGTTACCTCAAAGCAAGTGTCACTGCACACTTTCCAGGCCATTCCCGATCACTTTCCTTATTGCAAAAGGTTTGATCTTTTGAGGAAGCAGGTATGTTGTGCAAGACTTCCAAATCAACTTTCACCATGTGACCTGAATTTGCCAGTGTGTGATCGAATCCCACCTGAAAATAGTGACAGTCTGGAAGTGCCCATTCACAGGCCTCTCCTCCATGAATTTGCCTAATCATTTTTTAAAGTCACCATCTTCTTAAGAGAGTCAGCTGCATCCATCTTCTCCCACCAAGCTGAGGCTTGTCTGAGATTTGCACCTGAGTCCTCTTTCAGCCAAACCAAAAATCATTGCCCTGGTAGATTCATAGCGCTAGGGCTTGTCAATTATACAGCTATACCTTTGCGACTTTGCTCTGCAAAAAATAATAATAATGTATCAACAACTTTGAATATCATTATAACACAGACTATCACAGATATTTCAGCTTCAGTTGAAAATGACAGGTACAGAATGAAAAAATAATGGGGCTTATTATATTGCTACATGGAAAAACCAGATGTTAAAACAGATGATTTTATTATATAGTCAAAAGAATCATGCTTGTTTAAATTGTATTGATATTTCTATCAATAAATGACAATGAATATAATTCAAAAGTTTGCTTTCCTTCTTCCCTGCCTCAACTGGATACTTCAGTAATTTCGTGGTTTATGTCTCCTTTAGGAACATGCCATTTAGATACAACTAATTGGTTGCATATGTTAAGAAATTTCAAAGAAGGACTTGCTGATTTTATAAAT
Organism: Podarcis liolepis; assembly: GCF_965112155.1. Classification (NCBI taxonomy): domain Eukaryota; kingdom Metazoa; phylum Chordata; class Lepidosauria; order Squamata; family Lacertidae; genus Podarcis; species Podarcis liolepis. Next base: position 231,989 of record NW_028148919.1, on the reverse strand, counting down.
ATGTTTAAATTTCACAGCAAAGTGTTTTATTGAATTTCATGGGGGATATCATACTTTATCCTTAACTCTTACATAAGCTGTTTTTTTCTTTCAGCAGACTCATGTTTTTTGATAGGCCCATCAAATATATATGAATTGAAATCACCATTAGCCACTGGTATAGCAGTGCCAGTTCTTTTTTCACCAAACTATATTCTGTTATCCTGGAGAGAGAAAATAATATATTAAATCTATCTATCAAAAATGCTAAACATGATTAGCATTCCTGGATCCGGGAATTTAGGAGAGTCAGGCACCACACCCCAAATACATAATACTATCGTTTTCCATGCATTTTTTGGAGCTTGATTTTACCCAACACCAGGTTTCTGATTGCACAGCAACTGCACATTTAAAAAGTGTGAACTTTATTTGCTTTGCGAATCCAGCTCCCTTTAGTGGCAGCTAAGGGAAGAGAAAAATGATCAAATATTAAAGTCAGGCTGCACCGAGGAGATCTGTTGGGCAGGTACAGGTTAGAGAAAAAGGAGGCATATTTCTTTTGGGGGCTGAGGGGCAGGAAGTAAATGCATTTTGGGGGAATCTCCTGGGGAAAGCAAATGAGTGGGGGCTTTGGGGCTTTCATGCTTGGAACTCAAACCCAGTTTCAGCAGTAGAATCATAGAATCATAGAGTTGGAAGAGACCACAAGGGCCATCGAGTCCAACCCCCTGCCAAGCAGGAAACACCATCAGAACACTCCTGACATATGGTTGTCAAGCCTCTGCTTAAAGACCTCCAAAGAAGGAGACGCCACCACACTCCTTGGCAGCAAATTCCACTGTCGAACAGCTCTTACTGTCAGGAAGTTCTTCCTAATGTTTAGGTGGAATCTTCTTTCTTGTAGTTTGGATCCATTGCTCCGTGTCCGCTTCTCTGGAGCAGCAGAAAACAACCTTTCTCCCTCCTCTATGTGAGATCCTTTTATATATTTGAACATGGCTATCATATCACCCCTTAACCTCCTCTTCTCCAGGCTAAACATGCCCAGCTCCCTTAGCCGTTCCTCATAAGGCATCGTTTCCAGGCCTTTGACCATTTTGGTTGCCCTCCTCTGGACACGTTCCAGTTTGTCAGTGTCCTTCTTGAACTGTGGTGCCCAGAACTGGACACAGTACTCCAGGTGAGGTCTGACCAGAGCAGAATACAGTGGCACTATTACTTCCCTTGATCTAGATGCTATACTCCTATTGATGCAGCCCAGAATTGCATTGGCTTTTTTAGCTGCCGCGTCACACTGTTGGCTCATGTCAAGTTTGTGGTCAACCAAGACTCCTAGATCCTTTTCACATGTACTGCTCTCAAGCCAGGTGTCACCCATGTCCCATTAAACTTTAATTAGTTTAATGCTAATCATATGTCCAGTGCGCTTCCGATGCCACAATGTCCCATTACAGCAGAGCATTTCGCACAGCGGCTCAAGAAGGGCTGGAGAGTCAGCATCTTTTCAATAAAGGAATCTTGGAGCAAGCGGTTTGGAACTCAAATAAAAGGTTTATTTACACAAAAACAAAAAACTGGTGAAGAATCACACATTTCAGCAAACACGCCCCAAAAGAAAAGGAAGGGGGAAGGGGAGCAAACACACGAGTGAGTTGACTATTTATACAAACTCACATTCCTGGAAGCCTAACTACCTCCAGCTGCTCAGTGATTAGAGCGTCTTGATTAGAGCTTCTTAACCCTTTAATACCAACACCCCCTCTCGCTCGTAACACTGAGCTGTAACAACCTTAATTCAAATTTAAACCTGAACAGAAACATTTATGAGATTGCGGACTCAAAGCTTTTGTAAAACCGTCTGCGAGATTTTCTTGGCTTGGACAATACTTTAGTTCAATTAAACCTTGTTTTACACTTTGGCATACATTTTGATAACGGATATCCAAATGTTTTGTGTGTGCCTTGAATTGACCTGATTTAGCTAGTTTAATACATGGTTGATTGTCTTCCCACACTCTGATAGGTAGGGAACATTCTCCAAACAATTCTTGTACCAGTTGCTTATAAAATTCCAGTTCTCTACATATATCTGATAATGCATTGAACTCAGATTCAGTTGAACTTAAAGCTATAAGTGATTGTTTTCTTGATCTCCAACCAATTAGTGCATTTCCAAATTTTATCGCCATTCCTGACACTGATTTTCTATCTGGTCCAGCATCAGCCCAACTGCTGTCGGCCCAACATTCAAGTTGTGTGCTGCCCTCTGCTGATAGTTTTAAGCGAAACCTTTTGGTAGTTTGGAGATACCTTAAAACTCTTTTTACTCCTTGCCAAGCATGCATTGATGGTTTTTCAGCTTGTCTACACAGCATGTTGACAGCATATGTTATATCGGGCCGAGTCCACTGTGCAATGTGGAGTAGACTGCCTATCGCTGACTGATAAACCCCGGGATTACAGAACTCTGTCTGTTGCTCAGTTTGAGCATCCTTTGTGTAACTTAACTCCATTGGGGTTTTAACACCAGCACAGTTGTCCATTTTAAACCTTTCCAGCAACTGCTGGATCTTAGCTTCTTGGCTGAGCCAATAGTTCCCATCTTCATCTTGCTGAATTTTAACTCCTAGATAAACAGATACATTGCCTAGTGATTTTATCTGAAACCTTTCTCCAAGCTTTGTGGCAAATTGTTGTGCAAGTTTATCGTCCTTTCCACTGTATAATAAATCGTCAACAAATATCAAGACTGCTTGTTGTTCACATCCCGAGCCTTTTAGATAAAGACACGCATCTGCTGCGCTCTTTCTGAACCCCATGCTCTCTAGAGCATCGTTTAAGCAGGAATTCCAATTACGGGCGGACTGTTTCAACCCATAAATGGATTTGTGTAAGCGCCAGACCTGGTTTGGCTTGTCTCCTTCAAAACCTGGTGGCGGCGTCATATAGACTTCCTCCTGTAAGTCTGCATTTAAATAAGCCACATTGACATCAAAATGAAACAGCTTATTTCCCTTCTTAGCTGAAGAGGCTAAAAGCATTCTTAATGACTCCGATCTTGAAGTAGGGGCATAAATTTGAGAATAGTGAACTCCTTTGCGCTGTGAAAACCCTTTTGCAACTAGTCGGGCTTTATATTGCAACTCCTCAGTAGTTGTGGGCTTTAAACGATATACCCATCGACAACCTACAGCTTGTTGCCCTTTTGGAAGCTCTGTACTTGTAAACACACCGAGAGACTTCATTGAAGCCATCTCTTTTTCCATTGCTTCCTGCCACTTTGCGGCTTCTGAGCTTGGAAGCTGTTGTACCTCTACATAGCTATCTGGCTCACACTGTGCCATATTTACGTATACACTTGTCACCTTAAACCGCTCTGGCGGCTTGCCCTTTGTGGCACGTTTTGACCTGCGCAATTGCTCCTCTTGTGCCCCCTCTGACCGTTGGCTGTCAGAATCTGTCTCAGACTTTATGTCTGGATGCACCCCTAGGGATAAAGACCTCCGTTTAGATACCTCCCTTGGGCTTGGTGTTGCAGGCGACCTGCTTCGCTCTTGCTGTCTGCTAGGCCTAATGACTGGTGATGTTGGAACACTTTTAGATTCTGGCTTTTCTACCTTAGGAGAAGAACCTTGTGCCTGGTCAGAATCTGCATCTGAACCATGTGCACCATCCCCTTCTGGCTCATCATCCTCTGGACTTTCTTTCTCAGCATAAATGCCTAAATCATCTCTCAAAATGTCAGGGTTAGCATGTAAGTGAGTCCATCCGGATTGCTCACAAAATTCAGCGCTCCTACTGAGGACCACTCTTGTAGTATCCCCATCTGGGTTCACGAACCTCCAAGATTTGGCATGTGGTTCGTACCCACAAAATATGAGTTTCCTAGCCCTTGGACTTCCCTTTTTCCTTAACGCTTTTGGGATAAGTACATAGGCTTGAGATCCAAACACCCGAAAGTAATTAACTTTGGGCTTCTTCCCATATAAAGCAAAATATGGCGTAGTATCAATTACCGAATTATATACTCGGTTCAGAACATGAGTAGCCGTCTGCCAGGCTTCCGCCCAGTAACTTTGAGGAAGTTTAGCATCAAACAACATAGAGTTTGCCAACTCTTGCAGAACCCTGTTTTTACATTCGGCCACGCCTCCCTCTTGGGGGGAATAAGGTGTAGACAGACGATGCTTAATTCCCCTTTTCTTAAAGAAATTCTGCAACACAGACCCGGTAAATTCTGACCCTCTGTCTGTTTGAAAAGCAAGTACTCTAGTACCGAATTCAAGTTCTACTGCATGAAGCCATTTTTTAACTGTTTCTGCAGTATCTGCTTTTGTTTTGAGAGGAAAAAACCATGTAACCTTTGTTTTGTCATCTGAGAGACACAGTGCATACCTCGAACCTCCCATGCTAGCAACAGACATTGGGCCACATAGGTCCATATGCACAAGTTGGAATACTTTGTCAGATTTCCTATTTGAACTGGGATAGCTGCATCTATGAACCTTCGCCCTTTTGCATGCAGTACAATCCAAATACTTAGTACATTTGTTCAATTTGCACCCTTCTGATAATTCAGGTTGTCTTTTAACATACTGAAAATTAATATGTCCCAAACGGCGATGCCATAAATGAACACAAGAATTATGGGTAGGTGAGTTCACACAACCAGCATGAACCTGTTCAACTTCATCTGGACTTGTCTCAAAATAATATAACCCATTTCTGCATTCCACCTGCAAAAGAGATACGTTATTCTTTGAAATAGTGCAAACACCATTTTCAAACACAGTTTTAAACCCATTTCTATCAAGTTCTGACACAGACAAAATACACCCCTTCATTCCCTTTAGCACGTAGGCATCAATTTCTGTTTGCAAACACTTCAAAAACACTGTGCCTACAGTCTCTAAGGAACGTTTAGTTGAATCTGCCATTGTCACAACTTTAAGGGTTTGCAAATGTCTGCAATTCTGCAAACGGACACTAGATGGCGCCACCAGGTGGTGAGATGCACCACTGTCGATCAACCAGCGTAGATTGCTGCCTTGGCCATGCCCTTGCATCAACGCCATTGCTGAAGCCATGTGCTGTGTGCTGTGGGAGTAGCCACGACCTCCTCCTCTTCTTCGACGTCCCCTGGAACTCCTTGTCTGGTAACTAGGGGCAACGGCCTTGGTGCTATCTTGACCAGGTTCACGTGTACAATTCCTGATTAAATGGGAAGAGGAACCACAGCGAAAACAGTGTCTAGCTGCAAAAGCATTTACTGTGTTCTCAAACTCAGCATCCCCACTCTTAGGCACAGCATAACTCCCCTTTGAAGACAAACCTCTTTCTCTTTGCCTTTTATCCTGTTCATCAGCAAGTCGAGAAGAAATGTATTCAAGGGTTAATTCAGATGAAGGCATAGCTTCCAAAGTTAAAGCTAGAGTCTCATAGCTTTTATCAAGAGAAGACAACAAAATGTATGACTGCTGCTCCATAGAGAAAGGAATGCCCAGCTGTCTTAGTTGATTAAAGGCAGATACCATTTTGGCAATATGTTCTTTCACACACGCTCCCGGTTGGAGACGTAAATCAAACAAACATCTTGTAGCATGGATCTTGGCCCCCGCAGTGTTTCTGGAATTTAGCCGCTGCAGAACCGTCCAGACCTCATGCGTGTTCTTTAACTCAGAAACATAAGGCATTTGCTCTGGTCCCACTGCCCAAACTAGTAGACCTTGGGCTTTCCTGTCGCGTTTCTGAGAAACTGCCGCTGCTGCTTTGTCTTCTGCAGACACGTCTGCAGCTGCCTGTAAAGGCGGTGCTTCAGTACAACTCCACAACTCTTTTGCTTGCAACCAAACCCTTACTCTAGCCTTCCAATCTTGCCAATTTTTCCCATTGAGTCGCGTAAAGGGGACAGTAAAACTTTCCTGGGACTCTGCCATCCTCCCTGGGGCTTAGGAACGATACTCACAGACCTGTAGACCGTCTCCCAGCTGCTGAGGTGGCTCCTCGAGGAATAAGGCGTCTTCCAGCGAGTACAAACTGCGCAGTGCCTCTTTAAAACTTTTCCTAGGCACGTTGCAGGACTCAAGCTGCTTTGAAGGCTTTCGTTGTCGGCAACCGCTTCTGTCTTTGCTCCAGTCCTTGCATAAATCACTCTTAACTGCACTCCTTATCTCCTTCTTGACGTACAAACAACCATAACCTGTCTCATTAAACTTTAATTAGTTTAATGCTAATCATATGTCCAGTGCGCTTCCGATGCCACAATGTCCCATTACAGCAGAGCTTTTCGCACAGCGGCTCAAGAAGGGCTGGAGAGTCAGCATCTTTTCAATAAAGGAATCTTGGAGCAAGCGGTTTGGAACTCAAATAAAAGGTTTATTTACACAAAAACAAAAAACTGGTGAAGAATCACACATTTCAGCAAACACGCCCCAAAAGAAAAGGAAGGGGGAAGGGGAGCAAACACACGAGTGAGTTGACTATTTATACAAACTCACATTCCTGGAAGCCTAACTACCTCCAGCTGCTCAGTGATTAGAGCGTCTTGATTAGAGCTTCTTAACCCTTTAATACCAACAACCCATCAGTACAGTTTGCGGTTTTGGATAAATTACTTTCCTATTAGCTTTGTTTGTTTGCCTTCTGTAAAACAGATGTTTCAGCAGAAACATGAAAGGTTCAGATCAAGGGAGTCTTCTACTCAGTTTGCTGCTTTGTAAACTGTCCTTTGTGAACTTATCTTCACATAGAACAACAATATATTTTCCAGTAGGGGTCATCTAAGAACTTCTGGGAAGACCACTTGCAGGAAATGTGGGGCAACAATGTGCAGAGGTCAACTGCTAGGGTTGCCATCTTTGGTCAGGCAAAATAAGGAATAGTTTGGGCAAAATATGGGGCAAGTCGGGAGGCAGGAATTGGGAGGCTAACAATTACTTTACCTTAGGCATAGGCAAACTCGGCCCTCCAGATGTTTTGGGACTACAACTCCCATCATCCCTGACCACTGGTCCTGTTAGCTAGGGATGGTGGGAGTTGTAGTCCCAAAACATCTGGATGGCCGAGTTTGCCTATGCCTGCTTTACCTGGTGCAGAAACGACTTAAAAGCCATCCATTACAATTGTTTCCAGCACTGGTCAAGCTCATAGAGGAGACCTGACAAAATTTATGGATCTAAGTTAGCTATGCACATTCATTTCAGTGACACACATCCTTCCCAACTGCTGAATTTCTGCTTGTCAGGAGAATGGCGACTGTGTGCCAAGTCTGAGTAAGCAACGAGGGCATTAGGCGTGCATAGAAGAAGAGGAGGAGGAGTTTGGATTTGATATCCTGCTTTATCACTACCTGAAGGAGTCTCAAAGCGGCTAACAATCCACAGTAGCAGTCCACATTTAATTGGGCGCTTTCTGACCATTAGAAACCCGAGGTGGGGGAGGGCATGTTACATCTGAAATGATAGAGAAAGCTTCTTCAATCCTTGAAAATGCATTCTGTTCCCACAAAACAGCACCTACCAGTTTGTTCCAACATTCTGAGACTGGACAAAAGATGTCATAAGAGAGGATACTGTCCTAACTGTGAGAATTGCTGGTCTCCAACCCCCATCGAGGGTATAGGCTCCTATCTACTCCTATCTACCATAAACACATGGACTTAGGAAAGAGCCCTGTTCGACTCAGAATAAACTTGCACTGGAGGAAGCTGAAAAAAGAGCACATGCTTGTGGGGTTGCAACCTCAAGCCATGAGCCTGCTATTTGCAACCCCAGTGCTGTCATTCTTAGTTATAAAAGTTAGAGGTCAAAAGTGTTTGCTTTTTGTTATGTATTCAGTGGTCTGTGTTTGCCTGAGCTTGAGTCTGGACTAAGAATTCTGAGCCCCTATGTTCTGATTTGATTCATGGTAGCCAATCGCAGAGCATTTCAGGATTTGGGCCTCCACCATTGGCCCTTAAACTCCAAGTTATGATTCGCAGCTTGGAAGTTTAGACAGCCGAGGAGGACTGGAAAAAAATTAAGGACTATTTACAAAAATATTATAAGTTATATGAATGTTAAGAACTTGCATGATTTGGAAAATCTAGCTTCAGCAATAAGATTTGGTGATATGGGAAATTAAGTTATAATTATGAAAGGACTAAAGTTTAAAGCAACTTATATTTATTGTAGGGTAAAAGTAAATTGATAATAAGTATTTTAAACCCAAAATATAATTATTTGAAAGTACAAAAGAACGCACGAAACAAGGTATTAATTTGCTGATACTTTTATTGTAAAGAATGCAGGGTGAGGGAGATGTGGGGAAGTCCGGTTGGTTATGAAAAATGTTTTGGAAAGATGGATCTCTTTTTCTTTTCTTTTTCTTTTTCTGTTATTTCTTTCATATATCTGACTTTACATCTGTACCTGGAAAAAAAGCAATAAAAATATTTATATATATAAAAAAAGGAAGTTTAGACAGCCAATCACGTTGGGAGTGGCCCAGGCCTTCAGAAATGTATATAAGCAGTTCCTTTGCCCCTGTTGTCCAGTTCCGTTAGTTCAATAAAGGTTCTTGTTGTTATCACTGTGTCTTGCCTTGTGGAAAACCACCTACACTACACTTTTGTAAATGAGTCCAGGAAGAAAAGTCCCTGAAAATGGCAGCTGTATTGGGTCATTTAAGGGTAAGTCAAGATGCATATGGCAACTCTTCTTCCCTGCTGCCTGGAACACCAAAAGCACTGAGGTCCACCTAGATCAATTTTATCTGTGTCAGGGATCCTGTGGCCCTCCAGAGGTTGTTGGACTACATCTCCCATCATCCCCAGATAGCAAGGTTGATGGTCAGAGATGATGGGAAGTGCAACAACATCTGGGGGGGGCACAGGTTCCCCATCCCTGGTCCATATGGACTGGTAGAGGCTCTCCAGGAGTTCAGGCAGGGGTTTGTCCTAGGCTCCACCTGGAGATGCCAGGGATTGAACGTGGCGCATTGCGCATACAAAACCTGTCTTCGATCCCTGCTGGTACATTGCTATATTGAAATTCTCCTGTACAATTCAAGTCTTCTTTGAGCCCAAAATGCACAGTCTGAGAGGCAGTTTCCATGCTCTATTGCTGCCCTTCCCCATCTGAGGCTGACTGGAAAGAGGCATGTCTTAACACTGGGATACCATTCTATCATGCAGTATTTTCCACTGCAGAGGCAAAATTGCCAGCTTTCAGAGGAGGGCACACGGAAAACAGGAACTCACACAGGTGGATAATTCTCCTTGTTAGGACTTTAAAAATAAACTTCTTTGGCTGTAACAGTAAAGCACGCCTCCAGTTTTAACTCAGAAATAAAATAACTGCCTTGGCCATCAGACATTTTGTAATCTCTTCCCAGTTTTTTCCACATCCTTTTTCACGTTTATATTTGGCACACAGAAGGAAGATCAGGAACCCAGTATACCTGAAGGAGCGTCTCCACACCCATTGTTCTGCTCGGACACTGAGGTCCAGCTCCGAGGGCCTGGTGGCAATTCCCTCACTGCGAGATGTGAGGTTACAGGGAACCAAGCAGAGGGCCTTCTCAGTAGTGGCATCCACCCTGTGGAATGCCCTCCCATCAGATGTCAAGGAAATAAACAACTATCCAACTTTTAGAAACATCTGAAGACAGCCCTGTTTAGGGAAGTTTTTAAGGATTGATGCTTTTATTTTGTTTTTAGATATCTTGTAAGCCGCCCAGAGTAGCTGGGGAAATCCAGCCAGATAGGTGAGGTATAAATAATAAAAAATATCATCATCATCATCATCATCACCACCACCACCACCACCACCTGCAATGCCAGGTCTTACCTACACATGTCGGTGGTTGTGACCACTCTTTATTTTGACATGTTACATTAGGCGATCCAGAGATTTCGAAACCTTCATGGCACTGATAATGCACCTCATGGTCAGGCAGGTAGACCTCTGCTGTCCCCGCCACAATTTCAGCACTGGCAACTGCAGGGGGCTCTCCGCATGTTGCATCTAAATGGGGAGAGGAAACCAACAAATAAACTTTTCCTCCACACATTGTGCTTTCTGCATAATAGATACCCATCATTCTTTTTTAAAAAAAGAATACCAGAACCTAATGTGAACAAACACAAAGATAAGAGTGCAAGAGCTTAATGCAAGCAAACCTTGCTTACAGACAGAGTTGCCAACTTCTCAAAACCATTGCAGGGGCCTGATGCAACGCCCTGACGTCACATGTGCAACATCACAGAGAGCCGAGCGGTGGAGCCAAATGTGGCTGCAGCATGGCCCCAGCAGCACGTGAACCCCATCCTCCCCAGCTGGCTGCCATGCAAGGGAAAGAGGTAAAGGGACCCCTGACCATTAGGTTCAGTCGCGGACGACTCTGGGGTTGCGGCACTCATCTCGCTTTACTGGCCGAGGGAGCCAGTGTACAGCTTCCGGGTCATGTGGCCAGCATGACTAAGCTGCTTCTGGTGAACCAGACCAGCACACAGAAATGCCGTTTACCTTCCCACCGGAGTGGTACCTATTTATCTACTTGCACTTTTTGGCATGCTTTCAAACTGCTAGGTTGGCAGGAGCAGAGACCGAGCAATGGGAGCTCACCCCATCGCGGGGATTTGAACCGCCGACTTTCCAATCGGCAAGCCCTAGGCTCAGTGGTTTAACCCACAGCACCACCCGCATCCCTGTGCAAGGGAAAGAAGTCCCCCCCAAATGTCTCGGCTCCTAGGAGTTGGTGCCTATGTTTACAGATCATGGTTAAGGAGGACCAAGCTTAACTGCAATCCTGCTGTCCAATGCCTAACTAAAGCCAAACATTGGTTTAACTACCACACCTCCATGCAAAGACCAACAGTGGTGCCAACAGTTAAGAAGGCAGTTTCTGCAAATGCTGTGAAGGGCAGATGGGGTCACCAACTAGGTAGCACATCTAGGAGAAGGAAAGCTCTGATCCTGAACCTTCACTCCCTTGCGGGATATCTTTAGGAGAAGGGAAGTAAACTCTACACAAATCCAGAGCAGAGTCCCTAAAACAGTTGGAATGCACCTTGTACACCTCATTCCAACAACTGCTACAGCCAACCTGGTGCCAAATGTATTGCATTGCTTTCCTTTGAACCACATCAGCAAAGCTGAGAGGGGGGTCTTCTTGTCTGGGCAGCCCAGGAAAAATGAGAAGCTGGAAGAACGGAAATTGACAGATCCATCCATACCTCAGACAGATAGTTATTTTAACCCAAGGTCATTTAGTTTAAGTACAGTAGTACCTCAGGTTACATACGCTTCAGGTTACATACACTTCAGGTTACAGACTCCGCTAAGCCAGAAATAGTGCTTCAGGTTAAGAACTCTGCTTCAGGATAAGAACAGAAATCAGGCTCCGGCGGCGCGGCAGCAGCAGGAGGCCCCCTTTAGCTAAAGTGGTGCTTCAGGTTAAGAACAGTTTCAGGTTAAGAATGGACCTCCAGAATGAATTAAGTACTTAACCTGAGGTACCACTGTATCTCTAAGATACTTGATTTGTTCTGCTATAATATAGGCCATGTTAAGCTCTATGTTGCATAGATTTCAGTGGGAAGAATAACTACGTTGAATAACTTGGCTGGATGTTGCCACTGCCATTTAATTGAATTGTATTAGGCAATATTATTTCTTCAGGGCAAAATTTAAATTTGACAAAGGGACAGCTACAATTATGACGGCAGCATAACCTGGGATTAAGCACTAAATTCCTAAATATAACCGACTTCCGGAGGTGGCGCGAAACGGCAATGGCGGTCCTCTTCAGTCTCTGAAGAGGGGCTCCGCAGAAAAGGGTCGTCCGCTGCGGCACAGCGACGACCCACCAAGAAAAACCACGGGCAGAGTGAGCCCGTGGCCGTGGGACTCAGCGGGCACCTGGAGCGACCCCCAAAACGAAGAAGGAACCCCGACCTTTCTTCCTGAAACATCAGGCTCCAAACTACTTACTCGTGAGTAAGGATCAACTTTTATGGGACTAAAAATTTTAAATTTGGCTGAAAGCGGGAGACGAAAAACAGGAAGTCCGTCTCCCGGCAGTGCTTAAGATCAAAGGCAAAGAACTTGACAAGCTGGAAGCAGCTTAAAAGGATTACAAATTTGGGACTATCGTGCGTTAGTGGAATTGGCTTACCAAAGGGGTAAGACAAGCCTCTCTATTTCTTTTTTTTTTAAGTGTATTGGACTTTAATTGGGACTTTCCTCCTTTCTATGGATTACAAAAATTAAGACACCAAACATCGGACTGACAGGGGGAAAAAAAAGACTGTCGTTGCGGAAAATGTATTCAAATTAGAAACTGTTACAGTTGAGTGTTACTGGAAGATACAATTAAGGAACTGTAACTTGCATCTTTCAGGAGAGACTTTGTTACAACTTGGGAAGTGCTCTGTAAGTTAAAAAAGTTTAAAGGAATATTAGCAAATTGTATGGGACTGCAGGGACTTTAATGGTGGACAAATTTCTTTCCTTCTTTTTTGAATTGCAACAATACTCCCCCTAGTGGAGTTTTGGATTTACAATTGCCTGGGAACAAACTTTATTTTGACTCTCTGTTGCTTTGTTATTTACATTTGGGAACTGTCTTTCCCATGGGATAATACACAATTTGACCTTGACTCATAGACAGGTGTGGAATGAGTGGCCAACCGAAAACAAGAGCTGCAAAAACGAAAGCAAGGCAAGCCCAACTTCTGCAAACAACTTTGACTACTCAGACACGTAGATCATTGGTCCCAACTGTTTTAGGAATACAAGAAAAGGAAGCTGAGCAGCCAGCATCAGAGGATATGGCTGAAGGAGGGTCTGATACCTTCTTAAAACAAATGTTAGAACAATTTGCAATCTTGAACAAGAAGGTAGATGACCAATCGGCAAAAATTGATCAAGCCACATCCTCTATTACAAAACTGTCTGACCAAGTTGCACAGCATTCACAAGTAATTGGGAATCTTAAGGAAGCAACTGTAGAAAATCGGAAACTGGCTGAGGCAGCCAATTTAAAGGCAGACCAAGCAAATCAGAAGGTTGAGGCCATAAAAGGGGAGGTAAGGCCACTCCACAAGCACATCAGTGACCAGCAGGCCTACCTGTCTATGGTGGAATTGAGAAATCGGGAAAATAATTTGAGATTAAGAGCTATCCCAGAGCTTGAGAAAGAAGATTTGATTGACTATTTGACAGTAGAATTTTCCAAGTTCTGGGGTATAGAAGTAGACAAGGATTTTAAAATAACAACTGCGTTTAGATTGGGAAGAGCTGCAAGGAGGGACAGGCCCAGAGACTGTCTGATTATTCTGAGATCCAAGCAGGAGAGAGACAAAATATTAGACCTCCATTTTAAGAAATCACTTGATATTCAAGGTAAAAAGAGTGGAAATTTACAGAGATATACCAAAACAACTTTTGGACCTTAGAACTGCATATACTGATTTAGCAAGACTACTGAGAGGCAACGCGATTCCTTACAGGTGGGAGTTCCCCCAAGGTCTATCCTTTAACTACAAAGGAAAGAAAGTTAAAATTAAAACAACAGAAGACAACCAGAAGTTCCTGCACGACCACGGAGAGGACTTGCAGAAGGGAATAGCAGGTCCTTGGCCACCGCCACAATCTGGAATAGTACCAACCCTTACACCTCCGGGTCCGGACGAAAAGAAGGACACCCCATAAAGAGGAACAACAGATTGATTCAGGATGTCTCTGCAACTGTATAGCTGGAATATTCATGGAGCAAACTCCCCGGAAAGAAGAAGAAGGATCTTCCATATTTTGAAAAAAGAACAATTGGACATTATTTGCTTGCAGGAAACGCATGTGACTAGACTCCACAGGAAAGTGTTAATCAATAAAAGACTAGGCCAAGAATTTATCTCTTCAGACAGAGTTAAAAAGAGAGGCGTGGTGATCTATGCAAAGGAGAACTTGTCACCGAAATTTTTGTTTAAAGATGAGCAAGGAAGAATTTTGGCAATTGAAATACAAACTCAAGGAGAAAAATTTTTGATATTAGGAATTTATGCACCAAATGAGGGGAAATCGGAATTTTATAAGAAGCTACATGAGACATTGCTGGATTATCTGGACTATTCCAACATCATTATGATGGGCGATATGAATGGGGTGGTCTCTACTCACATGGATAAGTCACAAAATCAAAATCTAACCAAAGATGGCAGACTACCAAAAACTTTTTTTGAATTAACTGAGAATATGGATTTGATTGATATTTGGAGGACAAGGAACCCCTTAGGTAAAGAAGGAACATTCTTTTCTGAGGCCCACCTGTCATGGACAAGAATCGACCAAATTTGGACAACTAGAGGGCTGGCACCTAAGACTAGAAGAGTGGAAATCTGCCCAAAGACTTGCTCCGACCATAATGCTTTGAAAATGGAATTGAGACTTACTCCGGCTGGTTCCTTCAGATGGAAAATGAATGACAGCCTACTAAGAGATCAAGAGATTGTAAAGAAGGCCCAAAAAACTTTAAAGGACTATTTTGAAATCAATTTGAACACCTCGGTGGAAAAGAGAACAATCTGGGACGCAAGTAAAGCTGTAATGAGAGGGTTTCTGATACAACAGAACACGATCAAGAAAAAACTCTGGAATGGAAAAAAGGATAAAATATTAGAGAAGATAAGAGATGGAGAGAAAAAGTTAAGATCTAAACCAAAATCAAAAGAGATTTTAAGAGAAATTAAATTCCACCAGTCACAATACACGAAACTGATAAACCAAGAAGTGGAATGGAAAATTAAACAAATGAAACAAAGATCTTTTGAATCTGCAAACAAATGTGGAAAACTGCTAGCATGGCAGTTGAAAAAAAGACAAAAATTAAACTATGTTACCAATCTAGAGGTTGAAGGGAAAAATATTCAGAAACCGGGAGAAATTAGAAAGTGTTTCCAGAAGTACTTCAAAAAATTGTATACCCAAGGGCCCGAGGAAGTGTCTGAGATGGATCAGTTTTTGAAAGACAATGGCCTACCAGAACTGCCCCAGGAGAAGAGATCAATCTTGAACTACAAAATAACACAACAGGAAATCGAGGATGCCATTCAGAACATGCAGTTAGGCAAATCTCCAGGCCCTGATGGACTTACCTCCAAGTATTATAGGACGCTAAAAGACTACTTGACACAACCATTAATGGAGGTTTGCAACCAGATTATGGGTGGAGGGAGGGCACCAGAAACGTGGAAAGAAGCATTCATCACATTGATACCTAAAGTGGAAACTGAACAAAAAGCTAAGTTGATAGTGAACAATGTGGTGACAGAAGAGTTTTATATTGAAAAAGGAACACGGCAGGGGTGCCCCCTTTCCCCTTTATTATTTATCTCAGTCCTGGAGGTGTTGCTGAATATGATTAGGAAGGACCGGCAGGTACAAGGAATACAGGTCGGAGTGAAACAATATAAACTGAAAGCTTTTGCAGATGACGTGGTTTTAACATTACAGGAGCCAGAATCTAGTACAAAAAGAGTTCTAGAACTGATTCAAGAATTTGGTCGGGTGGCGGGATTTAAGTTGAATAAACAAAAAACTAAGGTACTGGGAAAGAACTTGACATCTTCAGAAACAGATGGGTTTCAGAGGGAAACAGAATTAAATGTGGTTAAAAAAGTGAAATACCTGGGGGTCAACTTGTCCTCCAAAAACTTGAATTTATTTAAAGATAACTATGAAAAATGTTGGTCAGAAGTTAAAAAAGACCTAGAAATTTGGTCAAGATTGAAACTTTCCTTGTTAGGCCGAATCTCAGCTATTAAGATGAACGTTCTGCCAAAAATGTTGTTTTTGTTTCAAACCTTACAGATCGTGGACAGAGTGGAATGTTTTGGAAAGTGGCAGAAGGATATTTCAAAGTTTGTTTGGCAGGGCAAAAAGCCCCGAATAAAGTTTAAAATACTAACTGATGCAAAAGAAAGAGGGGGGTTTGCCCTGCCAGACTTAAGGTTATACTATGAAGCTGCAGCCTTCTGCTGGATGAAAGATTGGATTTTGTTAGAGAACACTGATGTCCTAGACCTGGAAGGTTTTAATAATTCGTTAGGATGGCATGCGTTTTTGTGGTATGACAAGGTAAAAACACACAAAATGTTTAAAAACCATATTGTCAGGAAAGCAATATTTATGGTCTGGACAAAATATAAAGACTTACATGAAAGTAAAACTCCGAGGTGGCTGTCACCAGTGGAGGCCAAGGCCCGGAAAAAACCTAATATGGAGGCCGGTTGGCCGAAATATTGGGAAATAATAGAAAATATTGGAAGAAGAAGAAGAGTTTGGATTTGATATCCCGCCTTTCATTCCCCTTCAGGAGTCTCAAAGCGGCTAACAATCTCCTTTCTCTTCCTCCCCCACAACAAACACTCTGTGAGGTGAGTGGGGCTGAGAGACTTCAAAGAAGTGTGACTGGCCCAAGGTCACCCAGCAGCTGCATGTGGAGGAGCAGAGACGCGAACCTGGTTACCCAGATTACGTGACTACCGCTCTTAACCACTACACCACACTGGCTCTCAATTGGAGACAATTGGAGGTTGCAGAGCTATGAAAAATTAAAGGATAAGGTGCAAGACTGGTTTCATTATGCCCAAATTAATGTGGTCTTTAAGTTGGATAAAAAAACAGGATTCCAGGTGGAAAAATCGAAACTTGAGACAGAGTTGTTAGAACCAAAGACCAAGGTATTATCGAGAATGTATAACTTGCTGCTTAAATGGAATACTCAGGATGAGACAGTTAAATCAGCCATGATAAAGTGGGCTCAGGACATTGGGCACAACATTATGTTTGAAGACTGGGAAAGGTTATGGACCACCGGTATGAAATTTACGGCATGTAATGCCCTGAAAGAAAACATTATGAAAATGATATACAGGTGGTACATGACCCCAGTCAAGCTTGCCAAGATATACCACCTGTCTGATAATAAATGTTGGAAGTGTAAGGAGGCTGAAGGGACATTCTTTCACCTTTGGTGGACTTGTCCAAGAGTGAAGGCCTTCTGGGAAATGATCTACAACGAGTTAAAAAAGGTATTTAAGTACACCTTTCCTAAGAAACCGGAGGCCTTCCTCTTGGGCATTGTGGGCCAAAAGGTGTTAAAGAAGGATAGAACGTTTTTTATGTATGCAACCACAGGAGCAAGAATTCTTATCGCCAAATACTGGAAGACTCAAGATTTGCCCACACTGGAAGAGTGGCAAACGCAATTGATTGACTACATGGAGTTGGCCGAGATGACTGCCAGGATTCGAGATTTGGGAGAAGAAGCAATGGAGGGGGATTGGAAGAAATTTAAGGACTATTTGCAAAAACTTTATAAGTTATATGAATTATAGGATTTCGCATGATTTGGAAGGTTAGCCCCAGCAAAGAGAGTGGAATATATATGAAATTAGATAATATTAATGAAAGAACTAATGTGTAAATGTTCAAAAAGGATAATATATGTGTTTATAGAGTAAATGGATAATAAGTAATTTAAACTTGAAATGCAATTGAAAGTACAAAAGAAACACACGAAACAAGGTTATAATTTGCTGAAAAATTTATTATTAAGATTGCATTGTGCGGGAGATGTGGGGAAGTTCGATGGAGGATTGAAAAAAGCTTTGGAAATAATCTGTCTTTTTTCTTTTCTTTTCTTGTTTTCTTTGTTTTTCTATGCTGTTTATCTTTATCTTTAGGGATTATTTCAAAAAAAAAATTTCTGCCGGTTAGGTTTCTGAGGGCTGATTTCTTGTCCTGTGATAAAAAGCCTTCTGTTTCCATCGCCAAAGCTTTCAGGGGAGCATTTTCAACCTTTTGGCACCATTTTTGAGTGAATTGCCAAAAGTCAGATTTTTGCTGAAATTGTGACCCCGCTTTTCAAAAAAATATTTTCCGCCGGTTAAGTTGTTGAGGGCTGATTTCTTGTCCTGTGATAAAAAGCCTTCTGTTTCCATCGACAACGCTTTCAGGCCAGCATTAGCAACCGGTTGGCACCATTTTTGAGTGAATTGCCAAAAGTCAGATTTTTTACTGAAATTGTGACCCCGGGGCTTAGGGACTTTTTCAAAAAAATATTTTCTGCCGGTTAAGTTGTTGAGGGCTGATTTATTGTCCTTTGATAAAAAGCCTTCTGTTTCCATCAACAACGCTTTCAGGGGAGCATTTGCAACCGGTTGGCACCATTTTTCAGTGAATTGCCAAAAGTCAGATTTTTGCTGAAATTGTGACCCCGGGGCTTAGGGATTTTTTCAAAAAAATATTTTCCGCCGGTTAAGTTGTTGAGGGCTGATTTCTTGTCCTGTGATAAAAAGCCTTCTTTTTCGACTGCCAAATCTTTCAGAGGAGCATTTGCAAGCTTCTGGCAACATTTTTGAGTGCATTGCCAAAAGTCAGATTTTTGCTGAAATTCTGACCCTGGGGCTTAGGGATTTTTTCAAAAAAATATTTTCCGCCGGTTAAGTTGTTGAGGGCTGATTTCTTGTCCTGTGATAAAAAGCCTTCTGTTTCCATCGCCAAAGCTTTCAGGGGAGCATTTGCAACCGGTTGGCACCATTTTTGAGTGAATTGCCAAAAGTCAGATTTTTGCTCAGGGATTTTTTCAAAAAAATATTTTCTGCCGGTTAAGTTGTTGAAGGCTGATTTCTTGTCCTGTGATAAAAAGCCTTCTGTTTCCATCGACAACGCTTTCAGGGGAGCATTTGCAAGCTTCTGACATCATTTTTGAGTGAATTGCCAAAAGTCAGATTTTTGCTGAAATTGTGACCCCGGGGCTTAGGGATTTTTTCAAAAAAATATTTTCCGCCGGTTAAGTTCTTGAGGGCTAATTTCTTGTCCTGTCATAAAAAGCCTTCTGTTTCGACTGCCAAACCTTTCAGGGGAGCATTTGCAAGCTTCTGACATCATTTCTGAGTGAATTGCCAAAAGTCATATTTTTGCTGAAATTCTGACCCCGGGGCTTAGGGATTTTTTCAAAAAAATATTTTCCGCCGGTTAAGTTTTTGAGGGCTGATTTCTTCTCCTGTGATAAAAAGCCTTTTGTTTCGATCGCCAAAGCTTTCAGGGGAGCATTTGCAACCGGTTGGCACCATTTTTGAGTGAATTGCCAAAAGTCAGATTTTTGCTGAAATTGTGACCCCGCTTTTCAAAAAAATATTTTCCGCCGGTTAAGTTTTTGAGGGCTGATTTCTTGTCCTGTGATGAAAAGCCTTCTGTTTCCATTGCCAAAGCTTTCAGGGGAGCATTTGCAAGCTTCTGACATCATTTTTGAGTGAATTGCCAAAAGTCAGATTTTTGCTGAAATTGTGACCCCGGGGCTTAGGGATTTTTTCAAAAAAATATTTTCCGCCGGTTAAGTTTTTGAGGGCTGATTTCTTGTCCTGTGATAAAAAGCCTTCTGTTTCCATCGACAACGCTTTCAGGGGAGCATTTGCAACCGGTTGGCACCATTTTTGAGTGAATTGCCAAAAGTCAGATTTTTGATCAGGGATTTTTTCAAAAAAATATTTTCTGCCGGTTAAGTTGTTGAAGGCTGATTTCTTGTCCTGTGATAAAAAGCCTTCTGTTTCCATCGACAACGCTTTCAGGGGAGCATTTGCAAGCTTCTGACATCATTTTTGAGTGAATTGCCAAAAGTCAGATTTTTGCTGAAATTGTGACCCCGGGGCTTAGGGATTTTTTCAAAAAAATATTTTCCGCCGGTTAAGTTGTTGAGGGCTAATTTCTTGTCCTGTCATAAAAAGCCTTCTGTTTCGACTGCCAAACCTTTTAGGGGAGCATTTGCAAGCTTCTGACATCATTTCTGTGTGAATTGCCAAAAGTCAGATTTTTGCTGAAATTCTGACCCCGGGGCTTAGGGATTTTTTCAAAAAAATATTTTCCGCCGGTTAAGTTTTTGAGGGCTGATTTCTTCTCCTGTGATAAAAAGCCTTTTGTTTCGATCGCCAAAGCTTTCAGGGGAGCATTTGCAACCGGTTGGCACCATTTTTGAGTGAATTGCCAAAAGTCAGATTTTTGCTGAAATTGTGACCCCGCTTTTCAAAAAAATATTTTCCGCCGGTTAAGTTTTTGAGGGCTGATTTCTTGTCCTGTGATGAAAAGCCTTCTGTTTCCATTGCCAAAGCTTTCAGGGGAGCATTTGCAAGCTTCTGACATCATTTTTGAGTGAATTGCCAAAAGTCAGATTTTTGCTGAAATTGTGACCCCGGGGCTTAGGGATTTTTTCAAAAAAATATTTTCCGCCGGATAAGTTTTTGAGGGCTGATTTCTTGTCCTGTGATAAAAAGCCTTCTGTTTCCATCGACAACGCTTTCAGGGGAGCATTTGCAACCGTTTGGCACCATTTTTGAGTGAATTGCCAAAAGTCAGATTTTTGATCAGGGATTTTTTCAAAAAAATATTTTCTGCCGGTTAAGTTGTTGAAGGCTGATTTCTTGTCCTGTGATAAAAAGCCTTCTGTTTCCATCGACAACGCTTTCAGGGGAGCATTTGCAAGCTTCTGACATCATTTTTGAGTGAATTGCCAAAAGTCAGCTTTTTGCTGAAATTGTGACCCCGGGGCTTAGGGATTTTTTCAAAAAAATATTTTCCGCCGGTTAAGTTGTTGAGGGCTAATTTCTTGTCCTGTCATAAAAAGCCTTCTGTTTCGACTGCCAAACCTTTTAGGGGAGCATTTGCAAGCTTCTGACATCATTTCTGAGTGAATTGCCAAAAGTCAGATTTTTGCTGAAATTGTGACCCCGCTTTTCAAAAAAATATTTTCCGCCGGTTAAGTTGTTGAGGGCTGATTTCTTGTCCTGTGATAAAAAGCCTTCTGTTTCCATCGACAACGCTTTCAGGGGAGCATTTGCAAGCTTCTGACATCATTTTTGAGTGAATTGTCAAAAGTCATATTTTTGCTGAAATTCTGACCCCGGGGCTTAGGGATTTTTTCAAAAAAATATTTTCCGCCGGTTAAGTTTTTGAGGGCTGATTTCTTGTCCTGTGATAAAAAGCCTTCTGTTTCGACTGCCAAACCTTTCAGGGAGCATTTGCAACCGGTTGGCACCATTTTTGAGTGAATTGCCAAAAGTCATATTTTTGCTGAAATTGTGACCCCGGGGCTTAGGGATTTTTTCAAAAAAATATTTTCCGCCGGTTAAGTTTTTGAGGGCTGATTTCTTGTCCTGTGATAAAAAGCCTTCTGTTTCCATCGACAACGCTTTCAGGGGAGCATTTGCAACCGGTTGGCACCATTTTTGAGTGAATTGCCAAAAGTCAGATTTTTGCTCAGGGATTTTTTCAAAAAAATATTTTCTGCCGGTTAAGTTGTTGAAGGCTGATTTCTTGTCCTGTGATAAAAAGCCTTCTGTTTCCATCGACAACGCTTTCAGGGGAGCATTTGCAAGCTTCTGACATCATTTTTGAGTGAATTGCCAAAAGTCAGATTTTTGCTGAAATTGTGACCCCGGGGCTTAGGGATTTTTTCAAAAAAATATTTTCCGCCGGTTAAGTTGTTGAGGGCTAATTTCTTGTCCTGTCATAAAAAGCCTTCTGTTTCGACTGCCAAACCTTTTAGGGGAGCATTTGCAAGCTTCTGACATCATTTCTGAGTGAATTGCCAAAAGTCAGATTTTTGCTGAAATTGTGACCCCGCTTTTCAAAAAAATATTTTCCGCCGGTTAAGTTGTTGAGGGCTGATTTCTTGTCCTGTGATAAAAAGCCTTCTGTTTCCATCGACAACGCTTTCAGGGGAGCATTTGCAAGCTTCTGACATCATTTTTGAGTGAATTGTCAAAAGTCATATTTTTGCTGAAATTCTGACCCCGGGGCTTAGGGATTTTTTCAAAAAAATATTTTCCGCCGGTTAAGTTTTTGAGGGCTGATTTCTTGTCCTGTGATAAAAAGCCTTCTGTTTCGACTGCCAAACCTTTCAGGGAGCATTTGCAACCGGTTGGCACCATTTTTGAGTGAATTGCCAAAAGTCATATTTTTGCTGAAATTGTGACCCCGGGGCTTAGGGATTTTTTCAAAAAAATATTTTCCGACGGTTAAGTTGTTGAGGGCTGATTTCTTTTCCTGTGATAAAAAGTCTTCTGTTTCGACTGCCAAACCTTTCAGGGGTGCATTTGCAAGCTTCTGACATCATTTTTGAGTGAATTGCCATAAGTCATATTTTTGCTGAAATTGTGACCCCGGGGCTTAGGGATTTTTTCAAAAAAATATTTTCCGCCGGTTAAGTTGTTGAGGGCTGATTTCTTGTCCTGTGATAAAAAGCCTTCTTTTTCGACTGCCAAATCTTTCAGAGGAGCATTTGCAAGCTTCTGGCAACATTTTTGAGTGCATTGCCAAAAGTCAGATTTTTGCTGAAATTCTGACCCGGGGGCTTAGGGATTTTTTCAAAAAAATATTTTCCGCCGGTTAAGTTGTTGAGGGCTGATTTCTTGTCCTGTGATAAAAAGCCTTCTGTTTCCATCGACAACGCTTTCAGGGGAGCATTTGCAAGCTTCTGACATCATTTTTGAGTGAATTGCCAAAAGTCATATTTTTGCTGAAATTCTGACCCCGGGGCTTAGGGATTTTTTCAAAAAAATATTTTCCGCCGGTTAAGTTTTTGAGGGCTGATTTCTTGTCCTGTGATAAAAAGCCTTCTTTTTCGACTGCCAAACCTTTCAGGGGAGCATTTGCAACCGGTTGGCACCATTTTTGAGTGAATTGCCAAAAGTCAGATTTTTGCTGAAATTGTGACCCCGGGGCTTAGGGATTTTTTCAAAAAAATATTTTCCGCCGGTTAAGTTTTTGAGGGCTGATTTCTTGTCCTGTGATAAAAAGCCTTCTGTTTCGACTGCCAAACCTTTCAGGGAGCATTTGCAACCGATTGGCAGCATTTTTGAGTGAATTGCCAAAAGTCATATTTTTGCTGAAATTGTGACCCCGGGGCTTAGGGATTTTTTCAAAAAAATATTTTCCGCCGGTTAAGTTGTTGAGGGCTGATTTCTTGTACTGTGATAAAAAGCCTTCTGTTTCGACTGCCAAACCTTTCAGGGGAGCATTTGCAAGCTTCTGACATCATTTTTGAGTGAATTGCCAAAAGTCATATTTTTGCTGAAATTCTGACCCCGGGGCTTAGGGATTTTTTCAAAAAATTATTTTCCGCCGGTTAAGTTTTTGAGGGCTGATTTCTTGTCCTGTGATAAAAAGCCTTCTGTTTCGACTGCCTAACCTTTCAGGGGAGCATTTTCAACCGGTTGGCACCATTTTTGAGTGAATTGCCAAAAGTCATATTTTTGCTGAAATTGTGACCCCGGGGCTTAGGGATTTTTTCAAAAAAATATTTTCCGCCGGTTAAGTTGTTGAGGGCTGATTTCTTGTCCTGTGATAAAAAGCCTTCTTTTTCGACTGCCAAATCTTTCAGAGGAGCATTTGCAAGCTTCTGGCAACATTTTTGAGTGAATTGCCAAAAGTCAGATTTTTGCTGAAATTGTGACCCCGGGGCTTAGGGATTTTTTCAAAAAAATATTTTCCGCCGGTTAAGTTTTTGAGGGCTGATTTCTTGTCCTGTGATAAAAAGCCTTCTGTTTCCATCGACAACGCTTTCAGGGGAGCATTTGCAACCGGTTGGCACCATTTTTGAGTGAATTGCCAAAAGTCAGATTTTTGATCAGGGATTTTTTCAAAAAAATATTTTCTGCCGGTTAAGTTGTTGAAGGCTGATTTCTTGTCCTGTGATAAAAAGCCTTCTGTTTCCATCGACAACGCTTTCAGGGGAGCATTTGCAAGCTTCTGACATCATTTTTGAGTGAATTGCCAAAAGTCAGATTTTTGCTGAAATTGTGACCCCGGGGCTTAGGGATTTTTTCAAAAAAATATTTTCCGCCGGTTAAGTTGTTGAGGGCTAATTTCTTGTCCTGTCATAAAAAGCCTTCTGTTTCCATCGACAACGCTTTCAGGGGAGCATTTGCAAGCTTCTGACATCATTTTTGAGTGAATTGCCAAAAGTCAGATTTTTGCTGAAATTGTGAACTCGGGGCTTAGGCATTTTTTCAAAAAAATATTTTCCGCCGGTTAAGTTTTTGAGGGCTGATTTCTTGTCCTGTGATAAAAAGCCTTCTGTTTCCATCGACAACGCTTTCAGGGGAGCATTTGCAAGCTTCTGACATCATTTCTGAGTGAATTGCCAAAAGTCAGATTTTTGCTGAAATTGTGACCCCGCTTTTCAAAAAAATATTTTCCGCCGGTTAAGTTGTTGAGGGCTGATTTCTTGTCCTGTGATAAAAAGCCTTCTGTTTCCATCGACAACGCTTTCAGGGGAGCATTTGCAAGCTTCTGACATCATTTTTGAGTGAATTGCCAAAAGTCAGATTTTTTCTGAAATTGTGACCCCGGGGCTTAGG
Source organism: Podarcis liolepis (assembly GCF_965112155.1). Taxonomy (NCBI): domain Eukaryota; kingdom Metazoa; phylum Chordata; class Lepidosauria; order Squamata; family Lacertidae; genus Podarcis; species Podarcis liolepis. The sequence goes on along the minus strand of NW_028148919.1, from coordinate 207,610 downwards.
GATTTTTTCAAAAAAATATTTTCCGCCGGTTAAGTTTTTGAGGGCTGATTTCTTGTCCTGTGATAAAAAGCCTTCTGTTTCCATCGCCAAAGCTTTCAGGGGAGCATTTGCAACTGGTTGGCACCATTTTTGAGTGAATTGCCAAAAGTCAGATTATTGCTCAGGGATTTTTTCAAAAAAATATTTTCTGCCGGTTAAGTTGTTGAAGGCTGATTTCTTGTCCTGTGATAAAAAGCCTTCTGTTTCCATCGACAACGCTTTCAGGGGAGCATTTGCAAGCTTCTGACATCATTTTTGAGTGAATTGCCAAAAGTCATATTTTTGCTGAAATTGTGACCCCGGGGCTTAGGGATTTTTTCAAAAAAATATTTTCCGCCGGTTAAGTTGTTGAGGGCTGATTTCTTGTCCTTTGATAAAAAGCCTTCTGTTTCCATCGACAACGCTTTCAGGGGAGCATTTGCAAGCTTCTGACATCATTTTTGAGTGAATTGCCAAAAGTCATATTTTTGCTGAAATTCTGACCCCGGGGCTTAGGGATTTTTTCAAAAAAATATTTTCCGCCGGTTAAGTTTTTGAGGGCTGATTTCTTGTCCTGTGATAAAAAGCCTTCTGTTTCCATCGACAACGCTTTCAGGGGAGCATTTGCAAGCTTCTGACATCATTCTTGAGTGAATTGCCAAAAGTCAGATTTTTGCTGAAATTCTGACCCCGGGGCTTAGGGATTTTTTCAAAAAAATATTTTCCGCCGGTTAAGTTTTTGAGGGCTGATTTCTTGTCCTGTGATAAAAAGCCTTCTGTTTCCATCGCCAAAGCTTTCAGGGGAGCATTTGCAAGCTTCTGACATCATTTTTGAGTGAATTGCCAAAAGTCAGATTTTTGCTGAAATTGTGACCCCGGGGCTTAGGGATTTTTTCAAAAAAATATTTTCCGCCGGTTAAGTTTTTGAGGGCTGATTTCTTGTCCTTTGATAAAAAGCCTTCTGTTTCCATCGCCAAAGCTTTCAGGGGAGCATTTGCAACTGGTTGGCACCATTTTTGAGTGAATTGCCAAAAGTCAGATTATTGCTCAGGGATTTTTTCAAAAAAATATTTTCTGCCGGTTAAGTTGTTGAAGGCTGATTTCTTGTCCTGTGATAAAAAGCCTTCTGTTTCCATCGACAACGCTTTCAGGGGAGCATTTGCAAGCTTCTGACATCATTTTTGAGTGAATTGCCAAAAGTCATATTTTTGCTGAAATTGTGACCCCGGGGCTTAGGGATTTTTTCAAAAAAATATTTTCCGCCGGTTAAGTTGTTGAGGGCTGATTTCTTGTCCTGTGATAAAAAGCCTTCTGTTTCCATCGCCAAAGCTTTCAGGGGAGCATTTGCAACCGGTTGGCACCATTTTTGAGTGAATTGCCAAAAGTCAGATTTTTGCTGAAATTCTGACCCCGGGGCTTAGGGATTTTTTCAAAAAAATATTTTCCGCCGGTTAAGTTGTTGAGGGCTGATTTCTTGTCCTGTGATAAAAAGCCTTCTGTTTCGACTGCCAAACCTTTCATGGGAGCATTCGCAAGCTTCTGCCATCATTTTTGAGTGAATTGCCAAAAGTCATATTTTAGCTGAAATTCTGACCCCGGGGCTTAGGGATTTTTTCAAAAAAATATTTTCCGCCGGTTAAGTTGTTGAGGGCTGATTTCTTGTCCTGTGATAAAAAGCCTTCTGTTTCCATCGACAACGCTTTCAGGGGAGCATTTGCAAGCTTCTGACATCATTTTTGAGTGAATTGCCAAAAGTCATATTTTTGCTGAAATTGTGACCCCGGGGCTTAGGGATTTTTTCAAAAAAATATTTTCCGCCGGTTATGTTTTTGAGGGCTGATTTCTTGTCCTGTGATAAAAAGCCTTCTGTTTCGACTGCCAAACCTTTCAGGGGAGCATTTGCAACCGGTTGGCACCATTTTTGAGTGAATTGCCAAAAGTCATATTTTTGCTGAAATTGTGACCCCGGGGCTTAGGGATTTTTTCAAAAAAATATTTTCCGCCGGTTAAGTTTTTGAGGGCTGATTTCTTGTCCTGTGATAAAAAGCCTTCTGTTTCCATCGCCAAAGCTTTCAGGGGAGCATTTGCAACTGGTTGGCACCATTTTTGAGTGACTTGCCAAAAGTCAGATTTTTGCTCAGGGAATTTTTCAAAAAAATATTTTCTGCCGGTTAAGTTGTTGAAGGCTGATTTCTTGTCCTGTGATAAAAAGCCTTCTGTTTCCATCGACAACGCTTTCAGGGGAGCATTTGCAACCGGTTGGCACCATTTTTGAGTGAATTGTCAAAAGTCAGATTTTTGCTGAAATTGTGACCCCGGGGCTTAGGGATTTTTTCAAAAAAATATTTTCCGCCGGTTAAGTTTTTGAGGGCTGATTTCTTGTCCTGTGATAAAAAGCCTTTTGTTTCCTTCGACAACGCTTTCAGGGGAGCAACTGCAAGCTTCTGACATCATTTTTGAGTGAATTGCCAAAAGTCATATTTTTGCTGAAATTCTGACTGAAATTAGGGATTTTTTCAAAAAAATATTTTCCGCCGGTTAAGTTTTTGAGGGCTGATTTCTTGTCCTGTGATAAAAAGCCTTCTGTTTCGACTGCCAAACCTTTCAGGGGAGCATTTGCAACCGGTTGGCACCATTTTTGAGTGAATTGCCAAAAGTCATATTTTCCGCCGGTTAAGTTGTTGAGGGCTGATTTCTTGTCCTGTGATAAAAAGCCTTCTGTTTCGACTGCCAAACCTTTCATGGGAGCATTCGCAAGCTTCTGCCATCATTTTTGAGTGAATTGCCAAAAGTCATATTTTAGCTGAAATTCTGACCCCGGGGCTTAGGGATTTTTTCAAAAAAATATTTTCCGCCGGTTAAGTTTTTGAGGGCTGATTTCTTGTCCTGTGATAAAAAGCCTTCTGTTTCCATCGACTACGCTTTCAGGGGAGCATTTGCAAGCTTCTGACATCATTTTTGAGTGAATTGCCAAAAGTCATATTTTTGCTGAAATTGTGACCCCGGGGCTTAGGGATTTTTTCAAAAAAATATTTTCCGCCGGTTAAGTTGTTGAGGGCTGATTTCTTGTCCTGTGATAAAAAGCCTTTTGTTTCCTTCGACAACGCTTTCAGGGGAGCAACTGCAAGCTTCTGACATCATTTTTGAGTGAATTGCCAAAAGTCATATTTTTGCTGAAATTGTGACCCCGGGGCTTAGGGATTTTTTCAAAAAAATATTTTCCGCCGGTTAAGTTTTTGAGGGCTGATTTCTTGTCCTGTGATAAAAAGCCTTCTGTTTCGACTGCCAAACCTTTCAGGGTAGCATTTGCAACCGGTTGGCACCATTTTTGAGTGAATTGCCAAAAGTCATATTTTTGCTGAAATTGTGACCCCGGGGCTTAGGGATTTTTTCAAAAAAAGATTTTCCGCCGGTTAAGTTTTTGAGGGCTGATTTCTTGTCCTGTGATAAAAAGCCTTCTGTTTCGACTTCCAAACCTTTCAGGGGAGCATTTGCAAGCTTCTGACATCATTTTTGAGTGAATTGCCAAAAGTCATATTTTTGCTGAAATTGTGACCCCGGGGCTTAGGGATTTTTTCAAAAAAATATTTTCCGCCGGTTAAGTTTTTGAGGGCTGATTTCTTGTCCTGTGATAAAAAGCCTTCTGTTTCGACTGCCAAACCTTTCAGGGGAGCATTTGCAACCGGTTGGCACCATTTTTGAGTGAATTGCCAAAAGTCATATTTTTGCTGAAATTCTGACCCCGGGGCTTAGGGATTTTTTCAAAAAAATATTTTCCGCCGGTTAAGTTTTTGAGTGCTGATTTCTTGTCCTGTGATAAAAAGCCTTCTGTTTCCATCGACAACGCTTTCAGGGGAGCATTTGCAAGCTTCTGACATCATTTTTGAGTGAATTGCCAAAAGTCTGATTTTTTCTGAAATTGTGACCCCGGGGCTTAGGGATTTTTTCAAAAAAATATTTTCCGCCGGTTAAGTTTTTGAGGGCTGATTTCTTGTCCTGTGATAAAAAGCCTTCTGTTTCCATCGCCAAAGCTTTCAGGGGAGCATTTGCAACCGGTTGGCACCATTTTTGAGTGAATTGCCAAAAGTCAGATTTTTGCTCAGGGATTTTTTCAAAAAAATATTTTCTGCCGGTTAAGTTGTTGAAGGCTGATTTCTTGTCCTGTGATAAAAAGCCTTCTGTTTCCATCGACAACGCTTTCAGGGGAGCATTTGCAAGCTTCTGACATCATTTTTGAGTGAATTGCCAAAAGTCATATTTTTGCTGAAATTGTGACCCCGGGGCTTAGGGATTTTTTCAAAAAAATATTTTCCGCCGGTTAAGTTGTTGAGGGCTGATTTCTTGTCCTGTGATAAAAAGCCTTCTGTTTCCATCGCCAAAGCTTTCAGGGGAGCATTTGCAACCGGTTGGCACCATTTTTGAGTGAATTGCCAAAAGTCAGATTTTTGCTGAAATTCTGACCCCGGGGCTTAGGGATTTTTTCAAAAAAATATTTTCCGCCGGTTAAGTTGTTGAGGGCTGATTTCTTGTCCTGTGATAAAAAGCCTTCTGTTTCGACTGCCAAACCTTTCATGGGAGCATTCGCAAGCTTCTGCCATCATTTTTGAGTGAATTGCCAAAAGTCAGATTTTTGCTGAAATTCTGACCCCGGGGCTTAGGGATTTTTTCAAAAAAATATTTTCCGCCGGTTAAGTTGTTGAGGGCTGATTTCTTGTCCTGTGATAAAAAGCCTTCTGTTTCGACTGCCAAACCTTTCATGGGAGCATTCGCAAGCTTCTGCCATCATTTTTGAGTGAATTGCCAAAAGTCATATTTTAGCTGAAATTCTGACCCCGGGGCTTAGGGATTTTTTTAAAAAAAAATTTTCCGCCGGTTAAGTTTTTGAGGGCTGATTTCTTGTCCTGTGATAAAAAGCCTTCTGTTTCCATCGACAACGCTTTCAGGGGAGCATTTGCAAGCTTCTGACATCATTTTTGAGTGAATTGTCAAAAGTCATATTTTTGCTGAAATTCTGACCCCGGGGCTTAGGGATTTTTTCAAAAAAATATTTTCCGCCGGTTAAGTTTTTGAGGGCTGATTTCTTGTCCTGTGATAAAAAGCCTTCTGTTTCGACTGCCAAACCTTTCAGGGAGCATTTGCAACCGGTTGGCACCATTTTTGAGTGAATTGCCAAAAGTCATATTTTTGCTGAAATTGTGACCCCGGGGCTTAGGGATTTTTTCAAAAAAATATTTTCCGACGGTTAAGTTGTTGAGGGCTGATTTCTTTTCCTGTGATAAAAAGTCTTCTGTTTCGACTGCCAAACCTTTCAGGGGTGCATTTGCAAGCTTCTGACATCATTTTTGAGTGAATTGCCAAAAGTCATATTTTTGCTGAAATTGTGACCCCGGGGCTTAGGGATTTTTTCAAAAAAATATTTTCCGCCGGTTAAGTTGTTGAGGGCTGATTTCTTGTCCTGTGATAAAAAGCCTTCTTTTTCGACTGCCAAATCTTTCAGAGGAGCATTTGCAAGCTTCTGGCAACATTTTTGAGTGCATTGCCAAAAGTCAGATTTTTGCTGAAATTCTGACCCGGGGGCTTAGGGATTTTTTCAAAAAAATATTTTCCGCCGGTTAAGTTGTTGAGGGCTGATTTCTTGTCCTGTGATAAAAAGCCTTCTGTTTCCATCGACAACGCTTTCAGGGGAGCATTTGCAAGCTTCTGACATCATTTTTGAGTGAATTGCCAAAAGTCATATTTTTGCTGAAATTCTGACCCCGGGGCTTAGGGATTTTTTCAAAAAAATATTTTCCGCCGGTTAAGTTTTTGAGGGCTGATTTCTTGTCCTGTGATAAAAAGCCTTCTTTTTCGACTGCCAAACCTTTCAGGGGAGCATTTGCAACCGGTTGGCACCATTTTTGAGTGAATTGCCAAAAGTCATATTTTTGCTGAAATTGTGACCCCGGGGCTTAGGGATTTTTTCAAAAAAATATTTTCCGCCGGTTAAGTTGTTGAGGGCTGATTTCTTGTACTGTGATAAAAAGCCTTCTGTTTCCATCGACAATGCTTTCAGGGGAGCATTTGCAAGCTTCTGACATCATTTTTGAGTGAATTGCCAAAAGTCATATTTTTGCTGAAATTCTGACCCCGGGGCTTAGGGATTTTTTCAAAAAAATATTTTCCGCCGGTTAAGTTGTTGAGGGCTGATTTCTTGTCCTGTGATAAAAAGCCTTCTGTTTCGACTGCCAAACCTTTCAGGGGAGCATTTGCAACCGGTTGGCACCATTTTTGAGTGAATTGTCAAAAGTCAGATTTTTGCTGAAATTGTGACCCCGGGGCTTAGGGATTTTTTCAAAAAAATATTTTCCGCCGGTTAAGTTGTTGAGGGCTGATTTCTTGTCCTGTGATAAAAAGCCTTCTGTTTCCATCGACAACGCTTTCAGGGGAGCATTTGCAAGCTTCTGACATCATTTTTGAGTGAATTGCCAAAAGTCATATTTTTGCTGAAATTCTGACCCCGGGGCTTAGGGATTTTTTCAAAAAAATATTTTCCGCCGGTTAAGTTTTTGAGGGCTGATTTCTTGTCCTGTGATAAAAAGCCTTCTGTTTCGACTGCCAAACCTTTCAGGGGAGCATTTGCAACCGGTTGGCACCATTTTTGAGTGAATTGCCAAAAGTCATATTTTTGCTGAAATTGTGACCCCGGGGCTTAGGGATTTTTTCAAAAAAATATTTTCCGCCGGTTAAGTTGTTGAGGGCTGATTTCTTGTCCTGTGATAAAAAGCCTTCTGTTTCCATCGACAACGCTTTCAGGGGAGCATTTGCAAGCTTCTGACATCATTTTTGAGTGAATTGCCAAAAGTCATATTTTTGCTGAAATTGTGACCCCGGGGCTTAGGGATTTTTTCAAAAAAATATTTTCCGCCGGTTAAGTTTTTGAGGGCTGATTTCTTGTCCTGTGATAAAAAGCCTTCTGTTTCGACTGCCAAACCTTTCAGGGGAGCATTTGCAACCGGTTGGCACCATTTTTGAGTGAATTGCCAAAAGTCATATTTTTGCTGAAATTGTGACCCCGGGGCTTAGGGATTTTTTCAAAAAAATATTTTCCGCCGGTTAAGTAGTTGAGGGCTGATTTCTTGTCCTGTGATAAAAAGCCTTCTGTTTCCATCGACAACGCTTTCAGGGGAGCATTTGCAAGCTTCTGACATCATTTTTGAGTGAATTGCCAAAAGTCATATTTTTGCTGAAATTGTGACCCCGGGGCTTAGGGATTTTTTCAAAAAAATATTTTCCGCCGGTTAAGTTGTTGAGGGCTGATTTCTTGTCCTGTGATAAAAAGCCTTCTGTTTCCATCGACAACGCTTTCAGGGGAGCATTTGCAAGCTTCTGACATCATTTTTGAGTGAATTGCCAAAAGTCATATTTTTGCTGAAATTGTGACCCCGGGGCTTAGGGATTTTTTCAAAAAAATATTTTCCGCCGGTTAAGTTGTTGAGGGCTGATTTCTTGTCCTGTGATAAAAAGCCTTTTGTTTCCTTCGACAACGCTTTCAGGGGAGCAACTGCAAGCTTCTGACATCATTTTTGAGTGAATTGCCAAAAGTCATATTTTTGCTGAAATTGTGACCCCGGGGCTTAGGGATTTTTTCAAAAAAATATTTTCCGCCGGTTAAGTTGTTGAGGGCTGATTTCTTGTCCTGTGATAAAAAGCCTTCTGTTTCGACTGCCAAACCTTTCAGGGTAGCATTTGCAACCGGTTGGCACCATTTTTGAGTGAATTGCCAAAAGTCATATTTTTGCTGAAATTGTGACCCCGGGGCTTAGGGATTTTTTCAAAAAAATATTTTCCGCCGGTTAAGTTTTTGAGGGCTGATTTCTTGTCCTGTGATAAAAAGCCTTCTGTTTCGACTTCCAAACCTTTCAGGGGAGCATTTGCAAGCTTCTGACATCATTTTTGAGTGAATTGCCAAAAGTCATATTTTTGCTGAAATTGTCACCCCGGGGCTTAGGGATTTTTTCAAAAAAATATTTTCCGCCGGTTAAGTTGTTGAGGGCTGATTTCTTGTCCTGTGATAAAAAGCCTTCTGTTTCGACTGCCAAACCTTTCAGGGGAGCATTTGCAACCGGTTGGCACCATTTTTGAGTGAATTGCCAAAAGTCATATTTTTGCTGAAATTCTGACCCCGGGGCTTAGGGATTTTTTCAAAAAAATATTTTCCGCCGGTTAAGTTTTTGAGCGCTGATTTCTTGTCCTGTGATAAAAAGCCTTCTGTTTCCATCGCCAAAGCTTTCAGGGGAGCATTTGCAACCGGTTGGCACCATTTTTGAGTGAATTGCCAAAAGTCAGATTTTTGCTCAGGGATTTTTTCAAAAAAATATTTTCTGCCGGTTAAGTTGTTGAAGGCTGATTTCTTGTCCTGTGATAAAAAGCCTTCTGTTTCCATCGACAACGCTTTCAGGGGAGCATTTGCAAGCTTCTGACATCATTTTTGAGTGAATTGCCAAAAGTCATATTTTTGCTGAAATTGTGACCCCGGGGCTTAGGGATTTTTTCAAAAAAATATTTTCCGCCGGTTAAGTTGTTGAGGGCTGATTTCTTGTCCTGTGATAAAAAGCCTTCTGTTTCCATCGCCAAAGCTTTCAGGGGAGCATTTGCAACCGGTTGGCACCATTTTTGAGTGAATTGCCAAAAGTCAGATTTTTGCTGAAATTCTGACCCCGGGGCTTAGGGATTTTTTCAAAAAAATATTTTCCGCCGGTTAAGTTGTTGAGGGCTGATTTCTTGTCCTGTGATAAAAAGCCTTCTGTTTCGACTGCCAAACCTTTCATGGGAGCATTCGCAAGCTTCTGCCATCATTTTTGAGTGAATTGCCAAAAGTCATATTTTAGCTGAAATTCTGACCCCGGGGCTTAGGGATTTTTTCAAAAAAATATTTTCCGCCGGTTAAGTTGTTGAGGGCTGATTTCTTGTCCTGTGATAAAAAGCCTTCTGTTTCCATCGACAACGCTTTCAGGGGAGCATTTGCAAGCTTCTGACATCATTTTTGAGTGAATTGCCAAAAGTCATATTTTTGCTGAAATTGTGACCCCGGGGCTTAGGGATTTTTTCAAAAAAATATTTTCCGCCGGTTATGTTTTTGAGGGCTGATTTCTTGTCCTGTGATAAAAAGCCTTCTGTTTCGACTGCCAAACCTTTCAGGGGAGCATTTGCAACCGGTTGGCACCATTTTTGAGTGAATTGCCAAAAGTCATATTTTTGCTGAAATTGTGACCCCGGGGCTTAGGGATTTTTTCAAAAAAATATTTTCCGCCGGTTAAGTTGTTGAGGGCTGATTTCTTGTCCTGTGATAAAAAGCCTTCTGTTTCCATCGACAACGCTTTCAGGGGAGCATTTGCAAGCTTCTGACATCATTTTTGAGTGAATTGCCAAAAGTCATATTTTTGCTGAAATTGTGACCCCGGGGCTTAGGGATTTTTTCAAAAAAATATTTTCCGCCGGTTAAGTTGTTGAGGGCTGATTTCTTGTCCTGTGATAAAAAGCCTTTTGTTTCCTTCGACAACGCTTTCAGGGGAGCAACTGCAAGCTTCTGACATCATTTTTGAGTGAATTGCCAAAAGTCATATTTTTGCTGAAATTGTGACCCCGGGGCTTAGGGATTTTTTCAAAAAAATATTTTCCGCCGGTTAAGTTGTTGAGGGCTGATTTCTTGTCCTGTGATAAAAAGCCTTCTGTTTCGACTGCCAAACCTTTCAGGGTAGCATTTGCAACCGGTTGGCACCATTTTTGAGTGAATTGCCAAAAGTCATATTTTTGCTGAAATTGTGACCCCGGGGCTTAGGGATTTTTTCAAAAAAATATTTTCCGCCGGTTAAGTTTTTGAGGGCTGATTTCTTGTCCTGTGATAAAAAGCCTTCTGTTTCGACTTCCAAACCTTTCAGGGGAGCATTTGCAAGCTTCTGACATCATTTTTGAGTGAATTGCCAAAAGTCATATTTTTGCTGAAATTGTCACCCCGGGGCTTAGGGATTTTTTCAAAAAAATATTTTCCGCCGGTTAAGTTGTTGAGGGCTGATTTCTTGTCCTGTGATAAAAAGCCTTCTGTTTCGACTGCCAAACCTTTCAGGGGAGCATTTGCAACCGGTTGGCACCATTTTTGAGTGAATTGCCAAAAGTCATATTTTTGCTGAAATTCTGACCCCGGGGCTTAGGGATTTTTTCAAAAAAATATTTTCCGCCGGTTAAGTTTTTGAGCGCTGATTTCTTGTCCTGTGATAAAAAGCCTTCTGTTTCCATCGACAACGCTTTCAGGGGAGCATTTGCAAGCTTCTGACATCATTTTTGAGTGAATTGCCAAAAGTCTGATTTTTTCTGAAATTGTGACCCCGGGGCTTAGGGATTTTTTCAAAAAAATATTTTCCGCCGGTTAAGTTTTTGAGGGCTGATTTCTTGTCCTGTGATAAAAAGCCTTCTGTTTCCATCGCCAAAGCTTTCAGGGGAGCATTTGCAACCGGTTGGCACCATTTTTGAGTGAATTGCCAAAAGTCAGATTTTTGCTCAGGGATTTTTTCAAAAAAATATTTTCTGCCGGTTAAGTTGTTGAAGGCTGATTTCTTGTCCTGTGATAAAAAGCCTTCTGTTTCCATCGACAACGCTTTCAGGGGAGCATTTGCAAGCTTCTGACATCATTTTTGAGTGAATTGCCAAAAGTCATATTTTTGCTGAAATTGTGACCCCGGGGCTTAGGGATTTTTTCAAAAAAATATTTTCCGCCGGTTAAGTTTTTGAGGGCTGATTTCTTGTCCTGTGATAAAAAGCCTTCTGTTTCGACTGCCAAACCTTTCAGGGGAGCATTTGCAACCGGTTGGCACCATTTTTGAGTGAATTTCCAAAAGTCATATTTTTGCTGAAATTCTAACACCGGGCCTTAGGGATTTTTTCAAAAAAATATTTTCCGCCGGTTAAGTTTTTGAGGGCTGATTTCTTGTCCTGTGATAAAAAGCCTTCTGTTTCGACTGCCAAACCTTTCAGGGGAGCATTTGCAAGCTTCTGACATCATTTTTGAGTGAATTGCCAAAAGTCATATTTTTGCTGAAATTGTGACCCCGGGGCTTAGGGATTTTTTCAAAAAAATATTTTCCGCCGGTTAAGTTTTTGAGGGCTGATTTCTTGTCCTGTGATAAAAAGCCTTCTGTTTCGACTGCCAAACCTTTCAGGGGAGCATTTGCAACCGGTTGGCACCATTTTTGAGTGAATTGCCAAAAGTCATATTTTTGCTGAAATTCTGACCCCGGGGCTTAGGGATTTTTTCAAAAAAATATTTTCCGCCGGTTAAGTTTTTGAGCGCTGATTTCTTGTCCTGTGATAAAAAGCCTTCTGTTTCCATCGACAACGCTTTCAGGGGAGCATTTGCAAGCTTCTGACATCATTTTTGAGTGAATTGCCAAAAGTCTGATTTTTTCTGAAATTGTGACCCCGGGGCTTAGGGATTTTTTCAAAAAAATATTTTCCGCCGGTTAAGTTTTTGAGGGCTGATTTCTTGTCCTGTGATAAAAAGCCTTCTGTTTCCATCGCCAAAGCTTTCAGGGGAGCATTTGCAACCGGTTGGCACCATTTTTGAGTGAATTGCCAAAAGTCAGATTTTTGCTCAGGGATTTTTTCAAAAAAATATTTTCTGCCGGTTAAGTTGTTGAAGGCTGATTTCTTGTCCTGTGATAAAAAGCCTTCTGTTTCCATCGACAACGCTTTCAGGGGAGCATTTGCAAGCTTCTGACATCATTTTTGAGTGAATTGCCAAAAGTCATATTTTTGCTGAAATTGTGACCCCGGGGCTTAGGGATTTTTTCAAAAAAATATTTTCCGCCGGTTAAGTTTTTGAGGGCTGATTTCTTGTCCTGTGATAAAAAGCCTTCTGTTTCGACTGCCAAACCTTTCAGGGGAGCATTTGCAACCGGTTGGCACCATTTTTGAGTGAATTGCCAAAAGTCATATTTTTGCTGAAATTCTAACACCGGGCCTTAGGGATTTTTTCAAAAAAATATTTTCCGCCGGTTAAGTTTTTGAGGGCTGATTTCTTGTCCTGTGATAAAAAGCCTTCTGTTTCGACTGCCAAACCTTTCAGGGGAGCATTTGCAAGCTTCTGACATCATTTTTGAGTGAATTGCCAAAAGTCAAATTTTTGCTGAAATTGTGACCCCGGGGCTTAGGGATTTTTTCAAAAAAATATTTTCCGCCGGTTAAGTTGTTGAGGGCTGATTTCTTGTACTGTGATAAAAAGCCTTCTGTTTTCATCGACAACGCTTTCAGGTGAGCATTTGCAAGCTTCTGACATCATTTTTGAGTGAATTGCCAAAAGTCATATTTTTGCTGAAATTGTGACCCCGGGGCTTAGGGATTTTTTCAAAAAAATATTTTCCGCCGGTTAAGTTGTTGAGGGCTGATTTCTTGTACTGTGATAAAAAGCCTTCTGTTTTCATCGACAACGCTTTCAGGGGAGCATTTGCAAGCTTCTGACATCATTTTTGAGTGAATTGCCAAAAGTCATATTTTTGCTGAAATTGTGACCCCGGGGCTTAGGGATTTTTTCAAAAAAATATTTTCCGCCGGTTAAGTTGTTGAGGGCTGATTTCTTGTCCTGTGATAAAAAGCCTTCTGTTTCCATCGACAACGCTTTCAGGGGAGCATTTGCAAGCTTCTGACATCATTTTTGAGTGAATTGCCAAAAGTCATATTTTTGCTGAAATTGTGACCCCGGGGCTTAGGGATTTTTTCAAAAAAATATTTTCCGCCGGTTAAGTTTTTGAGGGCTGATTTCTTGTCCTGTGATAAAAAGCCTTCTGTTTCGACTGCCAAACCTTTCAGGGGAGCATTTGCAACCGGTTGGCACCATTTTTGAGTGAATTTCCAAAAGTCATATTTTTGCTGAAATTCTAACACCGGGCCTTAGGGATTTTTTCAAAAAAATATTTTCCGCCGGTTAAGTTTTTGAGGGCTGATTTCTTGTCCTGTGATAAAAAGCCTTCTGTTTCGACTGCCAAACCTTTCAGGGGAGCATTTGCAAGCTTCTGACATCATTTTTGAGTGAATTGCCAAAAGTCATATTTTTGCTGAAATTCTGACCCCGGGGCTTAGGGATTTTTTCAAAAAAATATTTTCCGCCGGTTAAGTTTTTGAGGGCTGATTTCTTGTCCTGTGATAAAAAGCCTTCTGTTTCGACTGCCAAACCTTTCAGGGGAGCATTTGCAACCGGTTGGCACCATTTTTGAGTGAATTGCCAAAAGTCATATTTTTGCTGAAATTCTGACCCCGGGGCTTAGGGATTTTTTCAAAAAAATATTTTCCGCCGGTTAAGTTTTTGAGCGCTGATTTCTTGTCCTGTGATAAAAAGCCTTCTGTTTCCATCGACAACGCTTTCAGGGGAGCATTTGCAAGCTTCTGACATCATTTTTGAGTGAATTGCCAAAAGTCTGATTTTTTCTGAAATTGTGACCCCGGGGCTTAGGGATTTTTTCAAAAAAATATTTTCCGCCGGTTAAGTTTTTGAGGGCTGATTTCTTGTCCTGTGATAAAAAGCCTTCTGTTTCCATCGCCAAAGCTTTCAGGGGAGCATTTGCAACCGGTTGGCACCATTTTTGAGTGAATTGCCAAAAGTCAGATTTTTGCTCAGGGATTTTTTCAAAAAAATATTTTCTGCCGGTTAAGTTGTTGAAGGCTGATTTCTTGTCCTGTGATAAAAAGCCTTCTGTTTCCATCGACAACGCTTTCAGGGGAGCATTTGCAAGCTTCTGACATCATTTTTGAGTGAATTGCCAAAAGTCATATTTTTGCTGAAATTGTGACCCCGGGGCTTAGGGATTTTTTCAAAAAAATATTTTCCGCCGGTTAAGTTTTTGAGGGCTGATTTCTTGTCCTGTGATAAAAAGCCTTCTGTTTCGACTGCCAAACCTTTCAGGGGAGCATTTGCAACCGGTTGGCACCATTTTTGAGTGAATTTCCAAAAGTCATATTTTTGCTGAAATTCTAACACCGGGCCTTAGGGATTTTTTCAAAAAAATATTTTCCGCCGGTTAAGTTTTTGAGGGCTGATTTCTTGTCCTGTGATAAAAAGCCTTCTGTTTCGACTGCCAAACCTTTCAGGGGAGCATTTGCAAGCTTCTGACATCATTTTTGAGTGAATTGCCAAAAGTCAAATTTTTGCTGAAATTGTGACCCCGGGGCTTAGGGATTTTTTCAAAAAAATATTTTCCGCCGGTTAAGTTGTTGAGGGCTGATTTCTTGTACTGTGATAAAAAGCCTTCTGTTTTCATCGACAACGCTTTCAGGGGAGCATTTGCAAGCTTCTGACATCATTTTTGAGTGAATTGCCAAAAGTCATATTTTTGCTGAAATTGTGACCCCGGGGCTTAGGGATTTTTTCAAAAAAATATTTTCCGCCGGTTAAGTTGTTGAGGGCTGATTTCTTGTACTGTGATAAAAAGCCTTCTGTTTTCATCGACAACGCTTTCAGGGGAGCATTTGCAAGCTTCTGACATCATTTTTGAGTGAATTGCCAAAAGTCATATTTTTGCTGAAATTGTGACCCCGGGGCTTAGGGATTTTTTCAAAAAAATATTTTCCGCCGGTTAAGTTGTTGAGGGCTGATTTCTTGTACTGTGATAAAAAGCCTTCTGTTTCCACTGACAATGCTTTCAGGGGAGCATTTGCAAGCTTCTGACATCATTTTTGAGTGAATTGCCAAAAGTCATATTTTTGCTGAAATTCTGACCCCGGGGCTTAGGGATTTTTTCAAAAAAATATTTTCCGCCGGTTAAGTAGTTGAGGGCTGATTTCTTGTCCTGTGATAAAAAGCCTTCTGTTTCCATCGACAACGCTTTCAGGGGAGCATTTGCAAGCTTCTGACATCATTTTTGAGTGAATTGCCAAAAGTCATATTTTTGCTGAAATTCTGACCCCGGGGCTTAGGGATTTTTTCAAAAAAATATTTTCCGCCGGTTAAGTTGTTGAGGGCTGATTTCTTGTCCTGTGATAAAAAGCCTTCTGTTTCGACTGCCAAACCTTTCAGGGGAGCATTTGCAACCGGTTGGCACCATTTTTGAGTGAATTGCCAAAAGTCATATTTTAGCTGAAATTCTGACCCCGGGGCTTAGGGATTTTTTCAAAAAAATATTTTCCGCCGGTTAAGTTGTTGAGGGCTGATTTCTTGTCCTGTGATAAAAAGCCTTCTGTTTCCATCAACAACGCTTTCAGGGGAGCATTTGCAAGCTTCTGACATCATTTTTGAGTGAATTGCCAAAAGTCATATTTTTGCTGAAATTCTGACCCCGGGGCTTAGGGATTTTTTCAAAAAAATATTTTCCGCCGGTTAAGTTTTTGAGGGCTGATTTCTTGTCCTGTGATAAAAAGCCTTCTGTTTCGACTGCCAAACCTTTCAGGGGAGCATTTGCAACCGGTTGGCACCATTTTTGAGTGAATTGCCAAAAGTCATATTTTTGCTGAAATTGTGACCCCGGGGCTTAGGGATTTTTTCAAAAAAATATTTTCCGCCGGTTAAGTAGTTGAGGGCTGATTTCTTGTCCTGTGATAAAAAGCCTTCTGTTTCCATCGACAACGCTTTCAGGGGAGCATTTGCAAGCTTCTGACATCATTTTTGAGTGAATTGCCAAAAGTCATATTTTTGCTGAAATTGTGACCCCGGGGCTTAGGGATTTTTTCAAAAAAATATTTTCCGCCGGTTAAGTTGTTGAGGGCTGATTTCTTGTCCTGTGATAAAAAGCCTTCTGTTTCCATCGACAACGCTTTCAGGGGAGCATTTGCAAGCTTCTGACATCATTTTTGAGTGAATTGCCAAAAGTCATATTTTTGCTGAAATTGTGACCCCGGGGCTTAGGGATTTTTTCAAAAAAATATTTTCCGCCGGTTAAGTTGTTGAGGGCTGATTTCTTGTCCTGTGATAAAAAGCCTTTTGTTTCCTTCGACAACGCTTTCAGGGGAGCAACTGCAAGCTTCTGACATCATTTTTGAGTGAATTGCCAAAAGTCATATTTTTGCTGAAATTGTGACCCCGGGGCTTAGGGATTTTTTCAAAAAAATATTTTCCGCCGGTTAAGTTTTTGAGGGCTGATTTCTTGTCCTGTGATAAAAAGCCTTCTGTTTCGACTGCCAAACCTTTCAGGGTAGCATTTGCAACCGGTTGGCACCATTTTTGAGTGAATTGCCAAAAGTCATATTTTTGCTGAAATTGTGACCCCGGGGCTTAGGGATTTTTTCAAAAAAATATTTTCCGCCGGTTAAGTTTTTGAGGGCTGATTTCTTGTCCTGTGATAAAAAGCCTTCTGTTTCGACTTCCAAACCTTTCAGGGGAGCATTTGCAAGCTTCTGACATCATTTTTGAGTGAATTGCCAAAAGTCATATTTTTGCTGAAATTGTCACCCCGGGGCTTAGGGATTTTTTCAAAAAAATATTTTCCGCCGGTTAAGTTGTTGAGGGCTGATTTCTTGTCCTGTGATAAAAAGCCTTCTGTTTCGACTGCCAAACCTTTCAGGGGAGCATTTGCAACCGGTTGGCACCATTTTTGAGTGAATTGCCAAAAGTCATATTTTTGCTGAAATTCTGACCCCGGGGCTTAGGGATTTTTTCAAAAAAATATTTTCCGCCGGTTAAGTTTTTGAGCGCTGATTTCTTGTCCTGTGATAAAAAGCCTTCTGTTTCCATCGACAACGCTTTCAGGGGAGCATTTGCAAGCTTCTGACATCATTTTTGAGTGAATTGCCAAAAGTCTGATTTTTTCTGAAATTGTGACCCCGGGGCTTAGGGATTTTTTCAAAAAAATATTTTCCGCCGGTTAAGTTTTTGAGGGCTGATTTCTTGTCCTGTGATAAAAAGCCTTCTGTTTCCATCGCCAAAGCTTTCAGGGGAGCATTTGCAACCGGTTGGCACCATTTTTGAGTGAATTGCCAAAAGTCAGATTTTTGCTCAGGGATTTTTTCAAAAAAATATTTTCTGCCGGTTAAGTTGTTGAAGGCTGATTTCTTGTCCTGTGATAAAAAGCCTTCTGTTTCCATCGACAACGCTTTCAGGGGAGCATTTGCAAGCTTCTGACATCATTTTTGAGTGAATTGCCAAAAGTCATATTTTTGCTGAAATTGTGACCCCGGGGCTTAGGGATTTTTTCAAAAAAATATTTTCCGCCGGTTAAGTTGTTGAGGGCTGATTTCTTGTCCTGTGATAAAAAGCCTTCTGTTTCCATCGCCAAAGCTTTCAGGGGAGCATTTGCAACCGGTTGGCACCATTTTTGAGTGAATTGCTAAAAGTTAGATTTTTGCTGAAATTCTGACCCCGGGGCTTAGGGATTTTTTCAAAAAAATATTTTCCGCCGGTTAAGTTGTTGAGGGCTGATTTCTTGTCCTGTGATAAAAAGCCTTCTGTTTCGACTGCCAAACCTTTCATGGGAGCATTCGCAAGCTTCTGCCATCATTTTTGAGTGAATTGCCAAAAGTCATATTTTAGCTGAAATTCTGACCCCGGGGCTTAGGGATTTTTTCAAAAAAATATTTTCCGCCGGTTAAGTTGTTGAGGGCTGATTTCTTGTCCTGTGATAAAAAGCCTTCTGTTTCCATCGACAACGCTTTCAGGGGAGCATTTGCAAGCTTCTGACATCATTTTTGAGTGAATTGCCAAAAGTCATATTTTTGCTGAAATTGTGACCCCGGGGCTTAGGGATTTTTTCAAAAAAATATTTTCCGCCGGTTATGTTTTTGAGGGCTGATTTCTTGTCCTGTGATAAAAAGCCTTCTGTTTCGACTGCCAAACCTTTCAGGGGAGCATTTGCAACCGGTTGGCACCATTTTTGAGTGAATTGCCAAAAGTCATATTTTTGCTGAAATTGTGACCCCGGGGCTTAGGGATTTTTTCAAAAAAATATTTTCCGCCGGTTAAGTTGTTGAGGGCTGATTTCTTGTCCTGTGATAAAAAGCCTTCTGTTTCCATCGACAACGCTTTCAGGGGAGCATTTGCAAGCTTCTGACATCATTTTTGAGTGAATTGGAAAAGTCATATTTTTGCTGAAATTGTGACCCCGGGGCTTAGGGATTTTTTCAAAAAAATATTTTCCGCCGGTTAAGTTTTTGAGGGCTGATTTCTTGTCCTGTGATAAAAAGCCTTCTGTTTCGACTGCCAAACCTTTCAGGGGAGCATTTGCAACCGGTTGGCACCATTTTTGAGTGAATTTCCAAAAGTCATATTTTTGCTGAAATTCTAACACCGGGCCTTAGGGATTTTTTCAAAAAAATATTTTCCGCCGGTTAAGTTTTTGAGGGCTGATTTCTTGTCCTGTGATAAAAAGCCTTCTGTTTCGACTGCCAAACCTTTCAGGGGAGCATTTGCAAGCTTCTGACATCATTTTTGAGTGAATTGCCAAAAGTCAAATTTTTGCTGAAATTGTGACCCCGGGGCTTAGGGATTTTTTCAAAAAAATATTTTCCGCCGGTTAAGTTGTTGAGGGCTGATTTCTTGTACTGTGATAAAAAGCCTTCTGTTTTCATCGACAACGCTTTCAGGGGAGCATTTGCAAGCTTCTGACATCATTTTTGAGTGAATTGCCAAAAGTCATATTTTTGCTGAAATTGTGACCCCGGGGCTTAGGGATTTTTTCAAAAAAATATTTTCCGCCGGTTAAGTTGTTGAGGGCTGATTTCTTGTACTGTGATAAAAAGCCTTCTGTTTCCACTGACAATGCTTTCAGGGGAGCATTTGCAAGCTTCTGACATCATTTTTGAGTGAATTGCCAAAAGTCATATTTTTGCTGAAATTCTGACCCCGGGGCTTAGGGATTTTTTCAAAAAAATATTTTCCGCCGGTTAAGTTGTTGAGGGCTGATTTCTTGTCCTGTGATAAAAAGCCTTCTGTTTCGACTGCCAAACCTTTCAGGGGAGCATTTGCAACCGGTTGGCACCATTTTTGAGTGAATTGCCAAAAGTCATATTTTAGCTGAAATTCTGACCCCGGGGCTTAGGGATATTTTCAAAAAAATATTTTCCGCCGGTTAAGTTGTTGAGGGCTGATTTCTTGTCCTGTGATAAAAAGCCTTCTGTTTCCATCAACAACGCTTTCAGGGGAGCATTTGCAAGCTTCTGACATCATTTTTGAGTGAATTGCCAAAAGTCATATTTTTGCTGAAATTCTGACCCCGGGGCTTAGGGATTTTTTCAAAAAAATATTTTCCGCCGGTTAAGTTTTTGAGGGCTGATTTCTTGTCCTGTGATAAAAAGCCTTCTGTTTCGACTGCCAAACCTTTCAGGGGAGCATTTGCAACCGGTTGGCACCATTTTTGAGTGAATTTCCAAAAGTCATATTTTTGCTGAAATTCTAACACCGGGCCTTAGGGATTTTTTCAAAAAAATATTTTCCGCCGGTTAAGTTTTTGAGGGCTGATTTCTTGTCCTGTGATAAAAAGCCTTCTGTTTCGACTGCCAAACCTTTCAGGGGAGCATTTGCAAGCTTCTGACATCATTTTTGAGTGAATTGCCAAAAGTCAAATTTTTGCTGAAATTGTGACCCCGGGGCTTAGGGATTTTTTCAAAAAAATATTTTCCGCCGGTTAAGTTGTTGAGGGCTGATTTCTTGTACTGTGATAAAAAGCCTTCTGTTTCCATCGACAACGCTTTCAGGGGAGCATTTGCAAGCTTCTGACATCATTTTTGAGTGAATTGCCAAAAGTCATATTTTTGCTGAAATTGTGACCCCGGGGCTTAGGGATTTTTTCAAAAAAATATTTTCCGCCGGTTAAGTTGTTGAGGGCTGATTTCTTGACCTGTGATAAAAAGCCTTCTGTTTCCATCGCCAAAGCTTTCAGGGGAGCATTTGCAACCGGTTGGCACCATTTTTGAGTGAATTGCTAAAAGTCAGATTTTTGCTGAAATTCTGACCCCGGGGCTTAGGGATTTTTTCAAAAAAATATTTTCCGCCGGTTAAGTTGTTGAGGGCTGATTTCTTGTCCTGTGATAAAAAGCCTTCTGTTTCGACTGCCAAACCTTTCATGGGAGCATTCGCAAGCTTCTGCCATCATTTTTGAGTGAATTGCCAAAAGTCATATTTTAGCTGAAATTCTGACCCCGGGGCTTAGGGATTTTTTCAAAAAAATATTTTCCGCCGGTTAAGTTGTTGAGGGCTGATTTCTTGTCCTGTGATAAAAAGCCTTCTGTTTCCATCGACAACGCTTTCAGGGGAGCATTTGCAAGCTTCTGACATCATTTTTGAGTGAATTGCCAAAAGTCATATTTTTGCTGAAATTGTGACCCCGGGGCTTAGGGATTTTTTCAAAAAAATATTTTCCGCCGGTTAAGTTGTTGAGGGCTGATTTCTTGTCCTGTGATAAAAAGCCTTCTGTTTCCATCGACAACGCTTTCAGGGGAGCATTTGCAAGCTTCTGACATCATTTTTGAGTGAATTGCCAAAAGTCATATTTTTGCTGAAATTCTGACCCCGGGGCTTAGGGATTTTTTCAAAAAAATATTTTCCGCCGGTTAAGTTTTTGAGGGCTGATTTCTTGTCCTGTGATAAAAAGCCTTCTGTTTCGACTGCCAAACCTTTCAGGGGAGCATTTGCAACCGGTTGGCACCATTTTTGAGTGAATTGCCAAAAGTCATATTTTTGCTGAAATTGTGACCCCGGGGCTTAGGGATTTTTTCAAAAAAATATTTTCCGCCGGTTAAGTTGTTGAGGGCTGATTTCTTGTCCTGTGATAAAAAGCCTTCTGTTTCCATCGACAACGCTTTCAGGGGAGCATTTGCAAGCTTCTGACATCATTTTTGAGTGAATTGCCAAAAGTCATATTTTTGCTGAAATTGTGATCCCGGGGCTTAGGGATTTTTTCAAAAAAATATTTTCCGCCGGTTAAGTTTTTGAGGGCTGATTTCTTGTCCTGTGATAAAAAGCCTTCTGTTTCGACTGCCAAACCTTTCAGGGGAGCATTTGCAACCGGTTGGCACCATTTTTGAGTGAATTGCCAAAAGTCATATTTTTGCTGAAATTGTGACCCCGGGGCTTAGGGATTTTTTCAAAAAAATATTTTCCGCCGGTTAAGTTGTTGAGGGCTGATTTCTTGTCCTGTGATAAAAAGCCTTCTGTTTCCATCGACAACGCTTTCAGGGGAGCATTTGCAAGCTTCTGACATCATTTTTGAGTGAATTGGAAAAGTCATATTTTTGCTGAAATTCTGACCCCGGGGCTTAGGGATTTTTTCAAAAAAATATTTTCCGCCGGTTAAGTTTTTGAGGGCTGATTTCTTGTCCTGTGATAAAAAGCCTTCTGTTTCGACTCCCAAATCTTTCAGGGGAGCATTTGCAACCGGTTGGCACCATTTTTGAGTGAATTTCCAAAAGTCATATTTTTGCTGAAATTCTAACACCGGGCCTTAGGGATTTTTTCAAAAAAATATTTTCCGCCGGTTAAGTTTTTGAGGGCTGATTTCTTGTCCTGTGATAAAAAGCCTTCTGTTTCGACTGCCAAACCTTTCAGGGGAGCATTTGCAAGCTTCTGACATCATTTTTGAGTGAATTGCCAAAAGTCAAATTTTTGCTGAAATTGTGACCCCGGGGCTTAGGGATTTTTTCAAAAAAATATTTTCCGCCGGTTAAGTTGTTGAGGGCTGATTTCTTGTCCTGTGATAAAAAGCCTTCTGTTTCGACTGCCAAACCTTTCAGGGGAGCATTTGCAACCGGTTGGCACCATTTTTGAGTGAATTGCCAAAAGTCATATTTTTGCTGAAATTGTGACCCCGGGGCTTAGGGATTTTTTGAAAAAAATATTTTCCGCCGGTTAAGTTGTTGAGGGCTGATTTCTTGTCCTGTCATAAAAAGCCTTCTGTTTCCATCGACAACGCTTTCAGGGGAGCATTTGCAAGCTTCTGACATCATTTTTGAGTGAATTGCCAAAAGTCATATTTTTGCTGAAATTGTGACCCCGGGGCTTAGGGATTTTTTCAAAAAAATATTTTCCGCCGGTTAAGTTTTTGAGGGCTGATTTCTTGTCCTGTGATAAAAAGCCTTCTGTTTCCATCGACAACGCTTTCAGGGGAGCATTTGCAAGCTTCTGACATCATTTTTGAGTGAATTGCCAAAAGTCATATTTTTGCTGAAATTGTGACCCCGGGGCTTAGGGATTTTTTCAAAAAAATATTTTCCGCCGGTTAAGTTGTTGAGGGCTGATTTCTTGTCCTGTGATAAAAAGCCTTCTGTTTCCATCGACAACGCTTTCAGGGGAGCATTTGCAAGCTTCTGACATCATTTTTGAGTGAATTGGAAAAGTCATATTTTTGCTGAAATTCTGACCCCGGGGCTTAGGGATTTTTTCAAAAAAATATTTTCCGCCGGTTAAGTTTTTGAGGGCTGATTTCTTGTCCTGTGATAAAAAGCCTTCTGTTTCGACTGCCAAACCTTTCAGGGGAGCATTTGCAAGCTTCTGGCACCATTTTTGACTGAATTTCCAAAAGTCATATTTTTGCTGAAATTGTGACCCCGGGGCTTAGGGATTTTTTCAAAAAAATATTTTCCGCCGGTTAAGTTTTTGAGGGCTGATTTCTTGTCCTGTGATAAAAAGCCTTCTGTTTCCATCGACAACGCTTTCAGGGGAGCATTTGCAAGCTTCTGACATCATTTTTGAGTGAATTGCCAAAAGTCATATTTTTGCTGAAATTGTGACCCCGGGGCTTAGGGATTTTTTCAAAAAAATATTTTCCGCCGGTTAAGTTTTTGAGGGCTGATTTCTTGTCCTGTGATAAAAAGCCTTCTGTTTCGACTGCCAAACCTTTCAGGGGAGCATTTGCAAGCTTCTGACATCATTTTTGAGTGAATTGCCAAAAGTCAAATTTTTGCTGAAATTGTGACCCCGGGGCTTAGGGATTTTTTCAAAAAAATATTTTCCGCCGGTTAAGTTTTTGAGGGCTGATTTCTTGTCCTGTGATAAAAAGCCTTCTGCTTCCATCAACAACGCTTTCAGGGGAGCATTTGCAACCGGTTGGCACCATTTTTGAGTGAATTGCCAAAAGTCATATTTTTGCTGAAATTGTGACCCCGGGGCTTAGGGATTTTTTCAAAAAAATATTTTCCGCCGGTTAAGTTTTTGAGGGCTGATTTCTTGTCCTGTGATAAAAAGCCTTCTGTTTCAACTGCCAAACCTTTCAGGGGAGCATTTGCAACCGGTTGGCACCATTTTTGAGTGAATTGCCAAAAGTCATATTTTTGCTGAAATTGTGACCCCGGGGCTTAGGGATTTTTTCAAAAAAATATTTTCCGCCCGTTAAGTTGTTGAGGGCTGATTTCTTGTCCTGTGATAAAAAGCCTTCTGTTTCCATCGACAACGCTTTCAGGGGAGCATTTGCAAGCTTCTGACATCATTTTTGAGTGAATTGCCAAAAGTCATATTTTTGCTGAAATTCTGACCCCGGGGCTTAGGGATTTTTTCAAAAAAATATTTTCCGCCGGTTAAGTTGTTGAGGGCTGATTTCTTGTCCTGTGATAAAAAGCCTTCTGTTTCGACTGCCAAACCTTTCAGGGGAGCATTTGCAACCGGTTGGCACCATTTTTGAGTGAATTGCCAAAAGTCATATTTTTGCTGAAATTCTAACACCGGGCCTTAGGGATTTTTTCAAAAAAATATTTTCCGCCGGTTAAGTTGTTGAGGGCTGATTTCTTGTCCTGTGATAAAAAGCCTTCTGTTTCAACTGCCAAACCTTTCAGGGGAGCATTTGCAACCGGTTGGCACCATTTTTGAGTGAATTGCCAAAAGTCATATTTTTGCTGAAATTGTGACCCCGGGGCTTAGGGATTTTTTCAAAAAAATATTTTCCGCCGGTTAAGTTGTTGATGGCTGATTTCTTGTCCTGTGATAAAAAGCCTTCTGTTTCCATCGACAACGCTTTCAGGGGAGCATTTGCAAGCTTCTGACATCATTTTTGAGTGAATTGCCAAAAGTCATATTTTTGCTGAAATTCTGACCCCGGGGCTTAGGGATTTTTTCAAAAAAATATTTTCCGCCGGTTAAGTTGTTGAGGGCTGATTTCTTGTCCTGTGATAAAAAGCCTTCTGTTTCGACTGCCAAACCTTTCAGGGGAGCATTTGCAAGCTTCTGACATCCTTTTTGAGTGAATTGCCAAAAGTCAGATTTTTGCTGAAATTGTGACCCCGGGGCTTAGGGATTTTTTCAAAAAAATATTTTCCGCCTTTTAAGTTGTTGAGGTCTGATTTCTTGTCCTGTGATAAAAAGCCTTCTGTTTCGACTGCCAAACCTTTCAGGGGAGCATTTGCAAGCTTCTGACATCATTTTTGAGTGAATTGCCAAAAGTCAAATTTTTGCTGAAATTGTGACCCCGGGGCTTAGGGATTTTTTCAAAAAAATATTTTCCGCCGGTTAAGTTTTTGAGGGCTGATTTCTTGTCCTGTGATAAAAAGCCTTCTGCTTCCATCAACAACGCTTTCAGAGGAGCATTTGCAACCGGTTGGCACCATTTTTGAGTGAATTGCCAAAAGTGATATTTTTGCTGAAATTGTGACCCCGGGGCTTAGGGATTTTTTCAAAAAAATATTTTCCGCCGGTTAAGTTGTTGAGGGCTGATTTCTTGTCCTGTGATAAAAAGCCTTCTGTTTCCATCGACAACGCATTCAGGGGAGCATTTGCAACCGGTTGGCACCATTTTTGAGTGAATTGCCAAAAGTCATATTTTTGCTGAAATTGTGACCCCGGGGCTTAGGGATTTTTTCAAAAAAATATTTTCCGCCTTTTAAGTTGTTGAGGGCTGATTTCTTGTCCTGTGATAAAAAGCCTTCTGTTTCCATCGACAACGCATTCAGGGGAGCATTTGCAACCGGTTGGCACCATTTTTGAGTGAATTGCCAAAAGTCATATTTTTGCTGAAATTGTGACCCCGGGGCTTAGGGATTTTTTCAAAAAAATATTTTCCGCCTTTTAAGTTGTTGAGGTCTGATTTCTTGTCCTGTGATAAAAAGCCTTCTGTTTCGACTGCCAAACCTTTCAGGGGAGCATTTGCAAGCTTCTGACATCATTTTTGAGTGAATTGCCAAAAGTCATATTTTTGCTGAAATTCTGACCCCGGGGCTTAGGGATTTTTTCAAAAAAATATTTTCCACCGGTTAAGTTTTTGAGGGCTGATTTCTTGTCCTGTGATAAAAAGCCTTCTGTTTCCATCGCCAAAGCTTTCAGGGGAGGATTTGCAACCGGTTGGCTCCATTTTTGAGTGAATTGCCAAAAGTCAGATTTTTGCTGAAATTGTCACCCCGGGGCTTAGGGATTTTTTCAAAAAAATATTTTCCGCCGGTTAAGTTGTTGAGGGCTGATTTCTTGTCCTGTGATAAAAAGCCTTCTGTTTCGACTGCCAAACCTTTCAGGGGAGGATTTGCAACCGGTTGGCACCATTTTTGAGTGAATTGCCAAAAGTCAGATTTTTGCTGAAATTGTGACCCCGGGGGCTTAGGGTTTTTTTCAAAAAAATATTATCCGCCGGTTAAGTTTTTGAGGGCTGATTTCTTGTCCTGTGATAAAAAGCCTTCTGTTTCCATCGCCAAACCTTTTAGGGGAGCATTTGCAACCGGTTGGCACCATTTTTGAGTGAATTGCCAAAAGTCAGATTTTTGCTGAAATTGTGACCCCGGGGGCTTAGGGATTTTTTCAAAAAAATATTTTCCGCCGGATAAGTTGTTGAGGGCTGATTTCTTGTCCTGTGATAAAAAGCCTTCTGTTTCGACTGCCAAACCTTTCAGGGGAGCATTTGCAACCGGTTGGCACCATTTTTGAGTGAATTGCCAAAAGTCAGATTTTTGCTGAAATTGTGACCCCGGGGCTTAGGGATTTTTTCAAAAAAATATTTTCTGCCGGTTAAGTTTTTGAGGGCTGATTTCTTGTCCTGTGATAAAAAGCCTTTTGGTTCCATCGTCAAAGCTTTCAGGGGAGGATTTGCAACCGGTTGGCACCATTTTTGAGTGAATTGCCAAAAGTCAGATTTTTGCTGAAATTGTGACCCCGGGGCTTAGGGATTTTTTCAAAAAAATATTTTCCGCCGGTTAAGTTTTTGAGGGCTGATTTCTTGTCCTGTGATAAAAAGCCTTCTGTTTCCATCGCCAAAGCTTTCAGGGGAGCATTTGCAACCGGTTGGCACCATTTTTGAGTGAATTGCCAAAAGTCAGATTTTTGCTGAAATTCTGACCCCGGGGCTTAGGAATTTTTTCAAAAAAATATTTTCCGCCGGTTAAGTTGTTGAGGGCTGATTTCTTGTCCTGTGATAAAAAGTCTTCTGTTTCGACTGCCAAACCTTTCAGGGGAGGATTTGCAACCGGTTGGCACCATTTTTGAGTGAATTGCCAAAAGTCAGATTTTTGCTGAAATTGTGACCCCGGGGCTTAGGGATTTTTTCAAAAAAATATTATCCGCCGGTTAAGTTTTTGAGGGCTGATTTCTTGTCCTGTGATAAAAAGCCTTCTGTTTCCATCGCCAAACCTTTTAGGGGAGCATTTGCAACCAGTTGGCACCATTTTTGAGTGAATTGCCAAAAGTCAGATTTTTGCTGAAATTGTGACCCCGGGGGCTTAGGGATTTTTTCAAAAAAATATTTTCCGCCGGATAAGTTGTTGAAGGCTGATTTCTTGTCCTGTGATAAAAAGCCTTCTGTTTCGACTGCCAAACCTTTCAGGGGAGCATTTGCAACCGGTTGGCACCATTTTTGAGTGAATTGCCAAAAGTCATATTTTTGCTGAAATTGTGACCCCGGGGCTTAGGGATTTTTTCAAAAAAATATTTTCCGCCGGTTAAGTTGTTGAGGGCTGATTTCTTGTCCTGTGATAAAAAGCCTTCTGTTTCGACTGCCAAACCTTTCAGGGGAGCATTTGCAAGCTTCTGGCACCATTTTTGAGTGAATTGCCAAAAGTCAGATTTTTGCTGAAATTGTGACCCCGGGGCTTAGGGATTTTTTCAAAAAAATATTTTCCGCCGGTTAAGTTTTTGAGGGCTGATTTCTTGTCCTGTGATAAAAAGCCTTTTGGTTCCATCGTCAAAGCTTTCAGGGGAGGATTTGCAACCGGTTGGCACCATTTTTGAGTGAATTGCCAAAAGTCAGATTTTTGCTGAAATTGTGACCCCGGGGCTTAGGGATTTTTTCAAAAAAAAATTTTCCGCCGGTTAAGTTGTTGAGGGCTGATTTCTTGTCCTGTGATAAAAAGCCTTCTGTTTCGACTGCCAAACCTTTCAGGGGAGGATTTGCAACCGGTTGGCACCATTTTTGAGTGAATTGCCAAAAGTCAGATTTTTGCTGAAATTCTGACCCCGGGGCTTAGGGATTTTTTCAAAAAAATATTTTCCGCCGGTTAAGTTTTTGAGGGCTGATTTCTTGTCCTGTGATAAAAAGCCTTCTGTTTCCATCGCCAAAGCTTTCAGGGGAGCATTTGCAACCGGTTGGCACCATTTTTGAGTGAATTGCCAAAAGTCAGATTTTTGCTGAAATTCTGACCCCGGGGCTTAGGAATTTTTTCAAAAAAATATTTTCCGCCGGTTAAGTTTTTGAGGGCTGATTTCTTGTCCTGTGATAAAAAGTCTTCTGTTTCGACTGCCAAACCTTTCAGGGGAGGATTTGCAACCGGTTGGCTCCATTTTTGAGTGAATTGCCAAAAGTCAAATTTTTGCTGAAATTGTGACCCCGGGGCTTAGGGATTTTTTCAAAAAAATATTTTCCGCCGGTTAAGTTGTTGAGGGCTGATTTCTTGTCCTGTGATAAAAAGCCTTCTGTTTCCATCGACAACGCTTTCAGGGGAGCATTTGCAAGCTTCTGACATCATTTTTGAGTGAATTGCCAAAAGTCATATTTTTGCTGAAATTCTGAACCCGGGGCTTAGGGATTTTTTCAAAAAAATATTTTCCACCGGTTAAGTTTTTGAGGGCTGATTTCTTGTCCTGTGATAAAAAGCCTTCTGTTTCCATCGACAACGCTTTCAGGGGAGGATTTGCAACCGGTTGGCTCCATTTTTGAGTGAATTGCCAAAAGTCAGATTTTTGCTGAAATTGTCACCCCGGGGCTTAGGGATTTTTTCAAAAAAATATTTTCCGCCGGTTAAGTTGTTGAGGGCTGATTTCTTGTCCTGTGATAAAAAGCCTTCTGTTTCGACTGCCAAACCTTTCAGGGGAGGATTTGCAACCGGTTGGCACCATTTTTGAGTGAATTGCCAAAAGTCAGATTTTTGCTGAAATTGTGACCCCGGGGGCTTAGGGATTTTTTCAAAAAAATATTATCCGCCGGTTAAGTTTTTGAGGGCTGATTTCTTTTCCTGTGATAAAAAGCCTTCTGTTTCCATCGCCAAACCTTTTAGGGGAGCATTTGCAACCGGTTGGCACCATTTTTGAGTGAATTGCCAAAAGTCAGATTTTTGCTGAAATTGTGACCCCGGGGGCTTAGGGATTTTTTCAAAAAAATATTTTCCGCCGGATAAGTTGTTGAGGGCTGATTTCTTGTCCTGTGATAAAAAGCCTTCTGTTTCGACTGCCAAACCTTTCAGGGGAGCATTTGCAACCGGTTGGCACCATTTTTGAGTGAATTGCCAAAAGTCAGTTTTTTGCTGAAATTGTGACCCCGGGGCTTAGGGATTTTTTCAAAAAAATATTTTCCGCCGGTTAAGTTGTTGAGGGCTGATTTCTTGTCCTGTGATAAAAAGCCTTCTGTTTCGACTGCCAAACCTTTCAGGGGAGCATTTGCAAGCTTCTGGCACCATTTTTGAGTGAATTGCCAAAAGTCAGATTTTTGCTGAAATTGTGACCCCGGGGCTTAGGGATTTTTTCAAAAAAATATTTTCCGCCGGTTAAGTTTTTGAGGGCTGATTTCTTGTCCTGTGATAAAAAGCCTTCTGTTTCCATCGCCAAAGCTTTCAGGAGAGCATTTTCAACCGGTTGGCACCATTTTTGAGTGAATTGCCAAAAGTCAGATTTTTGCTGAAATTGTGACCCCGGGGCTTAGGGATTTTTTCAAAAAAATATTTTCCGCCGGTTCAGTTTTTGAGGGTTGATTTCTTGTCCTGTGATAAAAAGCCTTCTGTTTCGACTGCCAAACCTTTCAGGGGCGCATTTGCAAGCTTCTGGCATCATTTTTGAGTGAATTGCCAAAAGTCAGATTTTTGCTGAAATTCTGACCCCGGGGCTTAGGGAATTTTTCAAAAAAATATTTTCCGCCAGTTATGTTTTTGAGGGCTGATTTCTTGTCCTGTGATAAAAAGCCTTCTGTTTCCATCGCCAAAGCTTTCAGGGGAGCATTTGCAACCGGTTGGCACCATTTTTGAGAGAATTGCCAAAAGTCAGATTTTTGCTGAAATTCTGACCCCGGGGCTTAGGGATTTTTTCAAAAAAATATTTTCCGCCGGTTAAGTTTTTGAGGGCTGATTTCTTGTCCTGTGATAAAAAGCCTTCTGTTTCCATCGCCAAAGCTTTCAGGGGAGCATTTGCAACCGGTTGGCACCATTTTTGAATGAATTGCCAAAAGTCAGTTTTTTGCTCAGGGATTTTTTCAAAAAAATATTTTCCGCCGGTTAAGTTGTTGAAGGCTGATTTCTTGTCCTGTGATAAAAAGCCTTCTGTTTCCATCGACAACGCTTTCAGGGGAGCATTTGCAAGCTTCTGACATCATTTTTGAGTGAATTGCCAAAAGTCAGATTTTTGCTGAAATTGTGACCCCGGGGCTTAGGGATTTTTTCAAAAAAATATTTTCCGCCGGTTAAGTTTTTGAGGGCTGATTTCTTGTCCTGTGATAAAAAGCCTTCTGTTTCGACTGCCAAACCTTTCAGGGGAGCATTCGCAACCGATTGGCACCATTTTTGAGTGAATTGCCAAAAGTCAGATTTTTGCTGAAATTGTGACCCCGGGGCTTAGGGATTTTTTCAAAAAAATATTTTCCGCCGGTTCAGTTTTTGAGGGTTGATTTCTTGTTCTGTGATAAAAAGCCTTCTGTTTCGACTGCCAAACCTTTCAGGGGAGCATTTGCAACCGGTTGGCACCATTTTTGAGTGAATTGCCAAAAGTCAGATTTTTGCTGAAATTGTGACCCCGGGGCTTAGGGATTTTTTCAAAAAAATATTTTCCGCCAGTTAAGTTGTTGAGGGCTGATTTCTTGTCCTGTGATAAAAAGCCTTCTGTTTCCATCGACAACGCTTTCAGGGGAGCATTTGCAAGCTTCTGACATCATTTTTGAGTGAATTGCCAAAAGTCATATTTTTGCTGAAATTCTGACCCAGGGGCTTAGGGATTTTTTCAAAAAAATATTTTCCGCCGGTTAAGTTTTTGAGGGCTGATTTCTTGTCCTGTGATAAAAAGCCTTCTGTTTCGACTGCCAAACCTTTCAGGGGAGCATTTGCAACCGGTTGGCACCATTTTTGAGTGAATTGCCAAAAGTCATATTTTAGCTGAAATTGTGACCCCGGGGCTTAGGGATTTTTTCAAAAAAATATTTTCCGCCGGTTAAGTTGTTGAGGGCTGATTTCTTGTCCTGTGATAAAAAGCCTTCTGTTTCAACTGCCAAACCTTTCAGGGGAGGATTTGCAACCGGTTGGCACCATTTTTGAGTGAATTGCCAAAAGTCAGATTTTTGCTGAAATTGTGACCCCGGGGGCTTAGGGATTTTTTCAAAAAAATATTATCCGCCGGTTAAGTTTTTGAGGGCTGATTTCTTGTCCTGTGATAAAAAGCCTTCTGTTTCCATCGCCAAACCTTTTAGGGGAGCATTTGCAACCGGTTGGCACCATTTTTGAGTGAATTGCCAAAAGTCAGATTTTTGCTGAAATTGTGACCCCGGGGGCTTAGGGATTTTTTCAAAAAAATATTTTCCGCCGGATAAGTTTTTGAGGGCTGATTTCTTGTCCTGTGATAAAAAGCCTTCTGTTTCGACTGCCAAACCTTTCAGGGGAGCATTTGCAACCGGTTGGCACCATTTTTGAGTGAATTGCCAAAAGTCAGTTTTTTGCTGAAATTGTGACCCTGGGGCTTAGGGATTTTTTCAAAAAAATATTTTCCGCCGGTTAAGTTGTTGAGGGCTGATTTCTTGTCCTGTGATAAAAAGCCTTCTGTTTCGACTGCCAAACCTTTCAGGGGAGCATTTGCAAGCTTCTGGCACCATTTTTGAGTGAATTGCCAAAAGTCAGATTTTTGCTGAAATTGTGAGCCCGGGGCTTAGGGATTTTTTCAAAAAAATATTTTCCGCCGGTTAAGTTTTTGAGGGCTGATTTCTTGTCCTGTGATAAAAAGCCTTTTGTTTCCATCGTCAAAGCTTTCAGGGGAGGATTTGCAACCGGTTGGCACCATTTTTGAGTGAATTGCCAAAAGTCAGATTTTTGCTGAAATTGTGACCCCGGGGCTTAGGGATTTTTTCAAAAAAATATTTTCCGCCGGTTAAGTTGTTGAGGGCTGATTTCTTGTCCTGTGATAAAAAGCCTTCTGATTCGACTGCCAAACCTTTCAGGGGAGGATTTGCAACCGGTTGGCACCATTTTTGAGTGAATTGCCAAAAGTCAGATTTTTGCTGAAATTCTGACCCCGGGGCTTAGGGATTTTTTCAAAAAAATATTTTCCGCCAGTTATGTTTTTGAGGGCTGATTTCTTGTCCTGTGATAAAAAGCCTTCTGTTTCCATCGCCAAAGCTTTCAGGGGAGGATTTGCAAGCTTCTGACATCATTTTTGAGTGAATTGCCAAAAGTCAGATTTTTGCTGAAATTCTGACCCCGGGGCTTAGGGATTTTTTCAAAAAAATATTTTCCGCCGGTTAAGTTTTTGAGGGCTGATAAATTGTCCTGTGATAAAAAGCCTTCTGTTTCCATCGCCAAATCTTTCAGGGGAGCATTTGCAACCGGTTGGCACCATTTTTGAATGAATTGCCAAAAGTCAGTTTTCTGCTCAGGGATTTTTTCAAAAAAATATTTTCTGCCGGTTAAGTTGTTGAAGGCTGATTTCTTGTCTTGTGATAAAAAGCCTTCTGTTTCCATCGACAACGCTTTCAGGGGAGCATTTGCAAGCTTCTGACATCATTTTTGAGTGAATTGCCAAAAGTCAGATTTTTGCTGAAATTGTGACCCCGGGGCTTAGGGATTTTTTCAAAAAAATATTTTCCGCCGGTTAAGTTTTTGAGGGCTGATTTCTTGTCCTGTGATAAAAAGCCTTCTGTTTCGACTGCCAAACCTTTCAGGGGAGCATTTGCAACCGGTTGGCACCATTTTTGAGTGAATTGTCAAAAGTCAGATTTTTGCTGAAATTGTGACCTCGGGGCTTAGGGATTTTTTCAAAAAAATATTTTCCGCCGATTAAGTTTTTGAGGGCTGATTTCTTGTCCTGTGATAAAAAGCCTTCTGTTTCCATCGCCAAAGCTTTCAGGGGAGCATTTGCAACCGGTTGGCACCATTTTTGAATGAATTGCCAAAAGTCAGTTTTTTGCTCAGGGATTTTTTCAAAAAAATATTTTCTGCCGGTTAAGTTGTTGAAGGCTGATTTCTTGTCCTGTGATAAAAAGCCTTCTGTTTCCATCGACAACGCTTTCAGGGCAGCATTTGCAAGCTTCTGACATCATTTTTGAGTGAATTGCCAAAAGTCATATTTTAGCTGAAATTCTGACCCCGGGGATTAGGGATTTTTTCAAAAAAATATTTTCCACCGGTTAAGTTTTTGAGGGCTGATTTCTTGTCCTGTGATAAAAAGCCTTCTGTTTCGACTGCGAAACCTTTCAGGGGAGCATTTGCAACCGGTTGGCACCATTTTTGAGTGAATTGCCAAAAGTCATATTTTTGCTGAAATTCTGACCCCGGGGATTAGGGATTTTTTCAAAAAAATATTTTCCGCCGGTTAAGTTGTTGAGGGCTGATTTCTTGTCCTGTGATAAAAAGCCTTCTGATTCGACTGCCAAACCTTTCAGGGGAGGATTTGCAACCGGTTGGCACCATTTTTGAGTGAATTGCCAAAAGTCAGATTTTTGCTGAAATTGTGACCCCGGGGCTTAGAGATTTTTTCAAAAAAATATTTTCCGCCAGTTATGTTTTTGAGGGCTGATTTCTTGTCCTGTGATAAAAAGCCTTCTGTTTCCATCGCCAAAGCTTTCAGGGGAGCATTTGCAACCGGTTGGCACCATTTTTGAGTGAATTGCCAAAAGTCAGATTTTTGCTGAAATTGTGACCCCGGGGCTTAGGGATTTTTTCAAAAAAATATTTTCCACCGGTTAAGTTTTTGAGGGCTGATTTCTTGTCCTGTGATAAAAAGCCTTCTGTTTCGACTGCCAAACCTTTCAGGGGAGCATTTGCAAGCTTCTGGCACCATTTTTGAGTGAATTGCCAAAAGTCAGATTTTTGCTGAAATTGTGACCCCGGGGCTTAGGGATTTTTTCAAAAAAATATTTTCCGCCGGTTAAGTTGTTGAGGGCTGATTTCTTGTCCTGTGATAAAAATCCTTCTGTTTCGACTGCCAAACCTTTCAGGGGAGGATTTGCAACCGGTTGGCACCATTTTGGAGTGAATTGCAAAAAGTCAGATTTTTGCTGAAATTGTGACCCCGGGGCTTAGGGATTTTTTCAAAAAAATATTTTCCGCCGGTTAAGTTTTTGAGGGCTTATTTCTTGTCCTGTGATAAAAAGCCTTCTGTTTCCATCGCCAAAGCTTTCAGGAGAGCATTTTCAACCGGTTGGCACCATTTTTGAGTGAATTGCCAAAAGTCAGATTTTTGCTGAAATTGTGACCCCGGGGCTTAGGGATTTTTTCAAAAAAATATTTTCCGCCGGTTCAGTTTTTGAGGGTTGATTTCTTGTCCTGTGATAAAAAGCCTTCTGTTTCGACTGCCAAACCTTTCAGGGGAGCATTTGCAAGCTTCTGGCATCATTTTTGAGTGAATTGCCAAAAGTCAGATTTTTGCTGAAATTCTGACCCCGGGGCTTAGGGAATTTTTCAAAAAAATATTTTCCGCCAGTTATGTTTTTGAGGGCTGATTTCTTGTCCTGTGATAAAAAGCCTTCTGTTTCCATCGCCAAAGCTTTCAGGGGAGCATTTGCAACCGGTTGGCACCATTTTTGAGTGAATTGCCAAAAGTCAGATTTTTGCTGAAATTGTGACCCCGGGGCTTAGGGATTTTTTCAAAAAAATATTTTCCGCCGGTTAAGTTTTTGAGGGCTGATAAATTGTCCTGTGATAAAAAGCCTTCTGTTTCCATCGCCAAATCTTTCAGGGGAGCATTTGCAACCGGTTGGCACCATTTTTGAATGAATTGCCAAAAGTCAGTTTTCTGCTCAGGGATTTTTTCAAAAAAATATTTTCTGCCGGTTAAGTTGTTGAAGGCTGATTTCTTGTCTTGTGATAAAAAGCCTTCTGTTTCCATCGACAACGCTTTCAGGGGAGCATTTGCAAGCTTCTGACATCATTTTTGAGTGAATTGCCAAAAGTCAGATTTTTGCTGAAATTGTGACCCCGGGGCTTAGGGATTTTTTCAAAAAAATATTTTCCGCCGGTTAAGTTTTTGAGGGCTGATTTCTTGTCCTGTGATAAAAAGCCTTCTGTTTCGACTGCCAAACCTTTCAGGGGAGCATTTGCAACCGGTTGGCACCATTTTTGAGTGAATTGTCAAAAGTCAGATTTTTGCTGAAATTGTGACCCCGGGGCTTAGGGATTTTTTCAAAAAAATATTTTCCGACGGTTAAGTTGTTGAGGGCTGATTTCTTGTCCTGTGATAAAAAGCCTTCTGTTTCCATCGACAACACTTTCAGGGGAGCATTTGCAAGCTTCTGGCATCATTTTTGAGTGCATTGCCAAAAGTCAGATTTTTGCTGAAATTGTGACCCCGGGGCTTAGGGATTTTTTCAAAAAAATATTTTCCGCCAGTTAAGTTGTTGAGGGCTGATTTCTTGTCCTGTGATAAAAAGCCTTCTGTTTCGACTGCCAAACCGTTCAGGGGAGCATTTGCAACCGGTTGGCACCATTTTTGAGTGAATTGCCAAAAGTCATATTTTTGCTGAAATTGTGACCCCGGGGCTTAGGGATTTTTTCAAAAAAATATTTTCCGCCGGTTAAGTTGTTGAGGGCTGATTTCTTGTCCTGTGATAAAAAGCCTTCTGTTTCGACTGCCAAACCTTTCAGGGCAGCATTTGCAAGCTTCTGACATCATTTTTGAGTGAATTGCCAAAAGTCATATTTTTGCTGAAATTCTGACCCCGGGGCTTAGGGATTTTTTCAAAAAAATATTTTCCGCCGATTAAGTTTTTGAAGGCTGATTTCTTGTCCTGTGATAAAAAGCCTTCTGTTTCCATCGCCAAAGCTTTCAGGGGAGCATTTGCAACTGGTTGGCACCATTTTTGAATGAATTGCCAAAAGTCAGTTTTTTGCTCAGGGATTTTTTCAAAAAAATATTTTCTGCCGGTTAAGTTGTTGAGGGCTGATTTCTTGTCCTGTGATAAAAAGCCTTCTGTTTCGACTGCCAAACCTTTCAGGGGAGCATTTGCAAGCTTCTGGCATCATTTTTGAGTGAATTGCCAAAAGTCAGATTTTTGCTGAAATTCTGACCCCGGGGCTTAGGGAATTTTTCAAAAAAATATTTTCCGCCAGTTATGTTTTTGAGGGCTGATTTCTTGTCCTGTGATAAAAAGCCTTCTGTTTCCATCGCCAAAGCTTTCAGGGGAGCATTTGCAACCGGTTGGCACCATTTTTGAGTGAATTGCCAAAAGTCAGATTTTTGCTGAAATTGTGACCCCGGGGCTTAGGGATTTTTTCAAAAAAATATTTTCCGCCGGTTAAGTTTTTGAGGGCTGATAAATTGTCCTGTGATAAAAAGCCTTCTGTTTCCATCGCCAAATCTTTCAGGGGAGCATTTGCAACCGGTTGGCACCATTTTTGAATGAATTGCCAAAAGTCAGTTTTCTGCTCAGGGATTTTTTCAAAAAAATATTTTCTGCCGGTTAAGTTGTTGAAGGCTGATTTCTTGTCTTGTGATAAAAAGCCTTCTGTTTCCATCGACAACGCTTTCAGGGGAGCATTTGCAAGCTTCTGACATCATTTTTGAGTGAATTGCCAAAAGTCAGATTTTTGCTGAAATTGTGACCCCGGGGCTTAGGGATTTTTTCAAAAAAATATTTTCCGCCGGTTAAGTTTTTGAGGGCTGATTTCTTGTCCTGTGATAAAAAGCCTTCTGTTTCGACTGCCAAACCTTTCAGGGGAGCATTTGCAACCGGTTGGCACCATTTTTGAGTGAATTGTCAAAAGTCAGATTTTTGCTGAAATTGTGACCCCGGGGCTTAGGGATTTTTTCAAAAAAATATTTTCCGACGGTTAAGTTGTTGAGGGCTGATTTCTTGTCCTGTGATAAAAAGCCTTCTGTTTCCATCGACAACACTTTCAGGGGAGCATTTGCAAGCTTCTGGCATCATTTTTGAGTGCATTGCCAAAAGTCAGATTTTTGCTGAAATTGTGACCCCGGGGCTTAGGGATTTTTTCAAAAAAATATTTTCCGCCAGTTAAGTTGTTGAGGGCTGATTTCTTGTCCTGTGATAAAAAGCCTTCTGTTTCGACTGCCAAACCGTTCAGGGGAGCATTTGCAACCGGTTGGCACCATTTTTGAGTGAATTGCCAAAAGTCATATTTTTGCTGAAATTGTGACCCCGGGGCTTAGGGATTTTTTCAAAAAAATATTTTCCGCCGGTTAAGTTGTTGAGGGCTGATTTCTTGTCCTGTGATAAAAAGCCTTCTGTTTCGACTGCCAAACCTTTCAGGGCAGCATTTGCAAGCTTCTGACATCATTTTTGAGTGAATTGCCAAAAGTCATATTTTTGCTGAAATTCTGACCCCGGGGCTTAGGGATTTTTTCAAAAAAATATTTTCCGCCGATTAAGTTTTTGAAGGCTGATTTCTTGTCCTGTGATAAAAAGCCTTCTGTTTCCATCGCCAAAGCTTTCAGGGGAGCATTTGCAACCGGTTGGCACCATTTTTGAATGAATTGCCAAAAGTCAGTTTTTTGCTCAGGGATTTTTTCAAAAAAATATTTTCTGCCGGTTAAGTTGTTGAAGGCTGATTTCTTGTCCTGTGATAAAAAGCCTTCTGTTTCCATCAACAACGCTTTCAGGGCAGCATTTGCAAGCTTCTGACATCATTTTTGAGTGAATTGCCAAAAGTCATATTTTAGCTGAAATTCTGACCCCGGGGCTTAGGGATTTTTTCAAAAAAATATTTTCCGCCTGTTAAGTTTTTGAGGGCTGATTTCTTGTCCTGTGATAAAAAGCCTTCTGTTTCGACTGCGAAACCTTTCAGGGGAGCATTTGCAACCGGTTGGCACCATTTTTGAGTGCATTGCCAAAAGTCAGATTTTTGCTGAAATTGTGACCCCGGGGCTTAGGGATTTTTTCAAAAAAATATTTTCCGCCAGTTAAGTTGTTGAGGGCTGATTTCTTGTCCTGTGATAAAAAGCCTTCTGTTTCCATCGACAACGCTTTCAGGGGAGCATTTGCAAGCTTCTGACATCATTTTTGAGTGAATTGCCAAAAGTCATATTTTTGCTGAAATTCTGACCCCGGGGCTTAGGGATTTTTTCAAAAAAATATTTTCCACCGGTTAAGTTTTTGAGGGCTGATTTCTTGTCCTGTGATAAAAAGCCTTCTGTTTCCATCGCCAAAGCTTTCAGGGGAGGATTTGCAACCGGTTGGCTCCATTTTTGAGTGAATTGCCAAAAGTCAGATTTTTGCTGAAATTGTGACCCCGGGGCTTAGGGATTTTTTCAAAAAAATATTTTCCGCCAGTTATGTTTTTGAGGGCTGATTTCTTGTCCTGTGATAAAAAGCCTTCTGTTTCGACTGCGAAACCTTTCAGGGGAGCATTTGCAACCGGTTGGCACCATTTTTGAGTGAATTGCCAAAAGTCATATTTTTGCTGAAATTCTGACCCCGGGGATTAGGGATTTTTTCAAAAAAATATTTTCCGCCGGTTAAGTTGTTGAGGGCTGATTTCTTGTCCTGTGATAAAAAGCCTTCTGATTCGACTGCCAAACCTTTCAGGGGAGGATTTGCAACCGGTTGGCACCATTTTTGAGTGAATTGCCAAAAGTCAGATTTTTGCTGAAATTGTGACCCCGGGGCTTAGAGATTTTTTCAAAAAAATATTTTCCGCCAGTTATGTTTTTGAGGGCTGATTTCTTGTCCTGTGATAAAAAGCCTTCTGTTTCGACTGCGAAACCTTTCAGGGGAGCATTTGCAACCGGTTGGCACCATTTTTGAGTGAATTGCCAAAAGTCATATTTTTGCTGAAATTCTGACCCCGGGGATTAGGGATTTTTTCAAAAAAATATTTTCCGCCGGTTAAGTTGTTGAGGGCTGATTTCTTGTCCTGTGATAAAAAGCCTTCTGATTCGACTGCCAAACCTTTCAGGGGAGGATTTGCAACCGGTTGGCACCATTTTTGAGTGAATTGCCAAAAGTCAGATTTTTGCTGAAATTGTGACCCCGGGGCTTAGAGATTTTTTCAAAAAAATATTTTCCGCCAGTTATGTTTTTGAGGGCTGATTTCTTGTCCTGTGATAAAAAGCCTTCTGTTTCCATCGCCAAAGCTTTCAGGGGAGCATTTGCAACCGGTTGGCACCATTTTTGAGTGAATTGCCAAAAGTCAGATTTTTGCTGAAATTGTGACCCCGGGGCTTAGGGATTTTTTCAAAAAAATATTTTCCACCGGTTAAGTTTTTGAGGGCTGATTTCTTGTCCTGTGATAAAAAGCCTTCTGTTTCGACTGCCAAACCTTTCAGGGGAGCATTTGCAAGCTTCTGGCACCATTTTTGAGTGAATTGCCAAAAGTCAGATTTTTGCTGAAATTGTGACCCCGGGGCTTAGGGATTTTTTCAAAAAAATATTTTCCGCCGGTTAAGTTGTTGAGGGCTGATTTCTTGTCCTGTGATAAAAATCCTTCTGTTTCGACTGCCAAACCTTTCAGGGGAGGATTTGCAACCGGTTGGCACCATTTTGGAGTGAATTGCAAAAAGTCAGATTTTTGCTGAAATTGTGACCCCGGGGCTTAGGGATTTTTTCAAAAAAATATTTTCCGCCGGTTAAGTTTTTGAGGGCTTATTTCTTGTCCTGTGATAAAAAGCCTTCTGTTTCCATCGCCAAAGCTTTCAGGAGAGCATTTTCAACCGGTTGGCACCATTTTTGAGTGAATTGCCAAAAGTCAGATTTTTGCTGAAATTGTGACCCCGGGGCTTAGGGATTTTTTCAAAAAAATATTTTCCGCCGGTTCAGTTTTTGAGGGTTGATTTCTTGTCCTGTGATAAAAAGCCTTCTGTTTCCATCGCCAAAGCTTTCAGGGGAGCATTTGCAACCGGTTGGCACCATTTTTGAGTGAATTGCCAAAAGTCAGATTTTTGCTGAAATTGTGACCCCGGGGCTTAGGGATTTTTTCAAAAAAATATTTTCCGCCGGTTAAGTTTTTGAGGGCTGATAAATTGTCCTGTGATAAAAAGCCTTCTGTTTCCATCGCCAAATCTTTCAGGGGAGCATTTGCAACCGGTTGGCACCATTTTTGAATGAATTGCCAAAAGTCAGTTTTCTGCTCAGGGATTTTTTCAAAAAAATATTTTCTGCCGGTTAAGTTGTTGAAGGCTGATTTCTTGTCTTGTGATAAAAAGCCTTCTGTTTCCATCGACAACGCTTTCAGGGGAGCATTTGCAAGCTTCTGACATCATTTTTGAGTGAATTGCCAAAAGTCAGATTTTTGCTGAAATTGTGACCCCGGGGCTTAGGGATTTTTTCAAAAAAATATTTTCCGCCGGTTAAGTTTTTGAGGGCTGATTTCTTGTCCTGTGATAAAAAGCCTTCTGTTTCGACTGCCAAACCTTTCAGGGGAGCATTTGCAACCGGTTGGCACCATTTTTGAGTGAATTGTCAAAAGTCAGATTTTTGCTGAAATTGTGACCCCGGGGCTTAGGGATTTTTTCAAAAAAATATTTTCCGACGGTTAAGTTGTTGAGGGCTGATTTCTTGTCCTGTGATAAAAAGCCTTCTGTTTCCATCGACAACACTTTCAGGGGAGCATTTGCAAGCTTCTGGCATCATTTTTGAGTGCATTGCCAAAAGTCAGATTTTTGCTGAAATTGTGACCCCGGGGCTTAGGGATTTTTTCAAAAAAATATTTTCCGCCAGTTAAGTTGTTGAGGGCTGATTTCTTGTCCTGTGATAAAAAGCCTTCTGTTTCGACTGCCAAACCGTTCAGGGGAGCATTTGCAACCGGTTGGCACCATTTTTGAGTGAATTGCCAAAAGTCATATTTTTGCTGAAATTGTGACCCCGGGGCTTAGGGATTTTTTCAAAAAAATATTTTCCGCCGGTTAAGTTGTTGAGGGCTGATTTCTTGTCCTGTGATAAAAAGCCTTCTGTTTCGACTGCCAAACCTTTCAGGGCAGCATTTGCAAGCTTCTGACATCATTTTTGAGTGAATTGCCAAAAGTCATATTTTTGCTGAAATTCTGACCCCGGGGCTTAGGGATTTTTTCAAAAAAATATTTTCCGCCGATTAAGTTTTTGAAGGCTGATTTCTTGTCCTGTGATAAAAAGCCTTCTGTTTCCATCGCCAAAGCTTTCAGGGGAGCATTTGCAACCGGTTGGCACCATTTTTGAATGAATTGCCAAAAGTCAGTTTTTTGCTCAGGGATTTTTTCAAAAAAATATTTTCTGCCGGTTAAGTTGTTGAGGGCTGATTTCTTGTCCTGTGATAAAAAGCCTTCTGTTTCGACTGCCAAACCTTTCAGGGGAGCATTTGCAAGCTTCTGGCATCATTTTTGAGTGAATTGCCAAAAGTCAGATTTTTGCTGAAATTCTGACCCCGGGGCTTAGGGAATTTTTCAAAAAAATATTTTCCGCCAGTTATGTTTTTGAGGGCTGATTTCTTGTCCTGTGATAAAAAGCCTTCTGTTTCCATCGCCAAAGCTTTCAGGGGAGCATTTGCAACCGGTTGGCACCATTTTTGAGTGAATTGCCAAAAGTCAGATTTTTGCTGAAATTGTGACCCCGGGGCTTAGGGATTTTTTCAAAAAAATATTTTCCGCCGGTTAAGTTTTTGAGGGCTGATAAATTGTCCTGTGATAAAAAGCCTTCTGTTTCCATCGCCAAATCTTTCAGGGGAGCATTTGCAACCGGTTGGCACCATTTTTGAATGAATTGCCAAAAGTCAGTTTTCTGCTCAGGGATTTTTTCAAAAAAATATTTTCTGCCGGTTAAGTTGTTGAAGGCTGATTTCTTGTCTTGTGATAAAAAGCCTTCTGTTTCCATCGACAACGCTTTCAGGGGAGCATTTGCAAGCTTCTGACATCATTTTTGAGTGAATTGCCAAAAGTCAGATTTTTGCTGAAATTGTGACCCCGGGGCTTAGGGATTTTTTCAAAAAAATATTTTCCGCCGGTTAAGTTTTTGAGGGCTGATTTCTTGTCCTGTGATAAAAAGCCTTCTGTTTCGACTGCCAAACCTTTCAGGGGAGCATTTGCAACCGGTTGGCACCATTTTTGAGTGAATTGTCAAAAGTCAGATTTTTGCTGAAATTGTGACCCCGGGGCTTAGGGATTTTTTCAAAAAAATATTTTCCGACGGTTAAGTTGTTGAGGGCTGATTTCTTGTCCTGTGATAAAAAGCCTTCTGTTTCCATCGACAACACTTTCAGGGGAGCATTTGCAAGCTTCTGGCATCATTTTTGAGTGCATTGCCAAAAGTCAGATTTTTGCTGAAATTGTGACCCCGGGGCTTAGGGATTTTTTCAAAAAAATATTTTCCGCCAGTTAAGTTGTTGAGGGCTGATTTCTTGTCCTGTGATAAAAAGCCTTCTGTTTCGACTGCCAAACCGTTCAGGGGAGCATTTGCAACCGGTTGGCACCATTTTTGAGTGAATTGCCAAAAGTCATATTTTTGCTGAAATTGTGACCCCGGGGCTTAGGGATTTTTTCAAAAAAATATTTTCCGCCGGTTAAGTTGTTGAGGGCTGATTTCTTGTCCTGTGATAAAAAGCCTTCTGTTTCGACTGCCAAACCTTTCAGGGCAGCATTTGCAAGCTTCTGACATCATTTTTGAGTGAATTGCCAAAAGTCATATTTTTGCTGAAATTCTGACCCCGGGGCTTAGGGATTTTTTCAAAAAAATATTTTCCGCCGATTAAGTTTTTGAAGGCTGATTTCTTGTCCTGTGATAAAAAGCCTTCTGTTTCCATCGCCAAAGCTTTCAGGGGAGCATTTGCAACCGGTTGGCACCATTTTTGAATGAATTGCCAAAAGTCAGTTTTTTGCTCAGGGATTTTTTCAAAAAAATATTTTCTGCCGGTTAAGTTGTTGAAGGCTGATTTCTTGTCCTGTGATAAAAAGCCTTCTGTTTCCATCAACAACGCTTTCAGGGCAGCATTTGCAAGCTTCTGACATCATTTTTGAGTGAATTGCCAAAAGTCATATTTTAGCTGAAATTCTGACCCCGGGGCTTAGGGATTTTTTCAAAAAAATATTTTCCGCCTGTTAAGTTTTTGAGGGCTGATTTCTTGTCCTGTGATAAAAAGCCTTCTGTTTCGACTGCGAAACCTTTCAGGGGAGCATTTGCAACCGGTTGGCACCATTTTTGAGTGCATTGCCAAAAGTCAGATTTTTGCTGAAATTGTGACCCCGGGGCTTAGGGATTTTTTCAAAAAAATATTTTCCGCCAGTTAAGTTGTTGAGGGCTGATTTCTTGTCCTGTAATAAAAAGCCTTCTGTTTCCATCGACAACGCTTTCAGGGGAGCATTTGCAAGCTTCTGACATCATTTTTGAGTGAATTGCCAAAAGTCATATTTTTGCTGAAATTCTGACCCCGGGGCTTAGGGATTTTTTCAAAAAAATATTTTCCACCGGTTAAGTTTTTGAGGGCTGATTTCTTGTCCTGTGATAAAAAGCCTTCTGTTTCCATCGCCAAAGCTTTCAGGGGAGGATTTGCAACCGGTTGGCTCCATTTTTGAGTGAATTGCCAAAAGTCAGATTTTTGCTGAAATTGTGACCCCGGGGCTTAGGGATTTTTTCAAAAAAATATTTTCCGCCAGTTATGTTTTTGAGGGCTTATTTCTTGTCCTGTGATAAAAAGCCTTCTGTTTCCATCGCCAAAGCTTTCAGGAGAGCATTTTCAACCGGTTGGCACCATTTTTGAGTGAATTGCCAAAAGTCAGATTTTTGCTGAAATTGTGACCCCGGGGCTTAGGGATTTTTTCAAAAAAATATTTTCCGCCGGTTCAGTTTTTGAGGGTTGATTTCTTGTCCTGTGATAAAAAGCCTTCTGTTTCGACTGCCAAACCTTTCAGGGGAGCATTTGCAAGCTTCTGGCATCATTTTTGAGTGAATTGCCAAAAGTCAGATTTTTGCTGAAATTCTGACCCCGGGGCTTAGGGAATTTTTCAAAAAAATATTTTCCGCCAGTTATGTTTTTGAGGGCTGATTTCTTGTCCTGTGATAAAAAGCCTTCTGTTTCCATCGCCAAAGCTTTCAGGGGAGCATTTGCAACCGGTTGGCACCATTTTTGAGTGAATTGCCAAAAGTCAGATTTTTGCTGAAATTGTGACCCCGGGGCTTAGGGATTTTTTCAAAAAAATATTTTCCGCCGGTTAAGTTTTTGAGGGCTGATAAATTGTCCTGTGATAAAAAGCCTTCTGTTTCCATCGCCAAATCTTTCAGGGGAGCATTTGCAACCGGTTGGCACCATTTTTGAATGAATTGCCAAAAGTCAGTTTTCTGCTCAGGGATTTTTTCAAAAAAATATTTTCTGCCGGTTAAGTTGTTGAAGGCTGATTTCTTGTCTTGTGATAAAAAGCCTTCTGTTTCCATCGACAACGCTTTCAGGGGAGCATTTGCAAGCTTCTGACATCATTTTTGAGTGAATTGCCAAAAGTCAGATTTTTGCTGAAATTGTGACCCCGGGGCTTAGGGATTTTTTCAAAAAAATATTTTCCGCCGGTTAAGTTTTTGAGGGCTGATTTCTTGTCCTGTGATAAAAAGCCTTCTGTTTCGACTGCCAAACCTTTCAGGGGAGCATTTGCAACCGGTTGGCACCATTTTTGAGTGAATTGTCAAAAGTCAGATTTTTGCTGAAATTGTGACCCCGGGGCTTAGGGATTTTTTCAAAAAAATATTTTCCGACGGTTAAGTTGTTGAGGGCTGATTTCTTGTCCTGTGATAAAAAGCCTTCTGTTTCCATCGACAACACTTTCAGGGGAGCATTTGCAAGCTTCTGGCATCATTTTTGAGTGCATTGCCAAAAGTCAGATTTTTGCTGAAATTGTGACCCCGGGGCTTAGGGATTTTTTCAAAAAAATATTTTCCGCCAGTTAAGTTGTTGAGGGCTGATTTCTTGTCCTGTGATAAAAAGCCTTCTGTTTCGACTGCCAAACCGTTCAGGGGAGCATTTGCAACCGGTTGGCACCATTTTTGAGTGAATTGCCAAAAGTCATATTTTTGCTGAAATTGTGACCCCGGGGCTTAGGGATTTTTTCAAAAAAATATTTTCCGCCGGTTAAGTTGTTGAGGGCTGAT
Source organism: Podarcis liolepis (assembly GCF_965112155.1). Lineage (NCBI taxonomy): Eukaryota > Metazoa > Chordata > Lepidosauria > Squamata > Lacertidae > Podarcis > Podarcis liolepis. Next base: position 163,076 of record NW_028148919.1, on the reverse strand, counting down.
TTCTTGTCCTGTGATAAAAAGCCTTCTGTTTCGACTGCCAAACCTTTCAGGGCAGCATTTGCAAGCTTCTGACATCATTTTTGAGTGAATTGCCAAAAGTCATATTTTTGCTGAAATTCTGACCCCGGGGCTTAGGGATTTTTTCAAAAAAATATTTTCCGCCGATTAAGTTTTTGAAGGCTGATTTCTTGTCCTGTGATAAAAAGCCTTCTGTTTCCATCGCCAAAGCTTTCAGGGGAGCATTTGCAACCGGTTGGCACCATTTTTGAATGAATTGCCAAAAGTCAGTTTTTTGCTCAGGGATTTTTTCAAAAAAATATTTTCTGCCGGTTAAGTTGTTGAGGGCTGATTTCTTGTCCTGTGATAAAAAGCCTTCTGTTTCGACTGCCAAACCTTTCAGGGGAGCATTTGCAAGCTTCTGGCATCATTTTTGAGTGAATTGCCAAAAGTCAGATTTTTGCTGAAATTCTGACCCCGGGGCTTAGGGAATTTTTCAAAAAAATATTTTCCGCCAGTTATGTTTTTGAGGGCTGATTTCTTGTCCTGTGATAAAAAGCCTTCTGTTTCCATCGCCAAAGCTTTCAGGGGAGCATTTGCAACCGGTTGGCACCATTTTTGAGTGAATTGCCAAAAGTCAGATTTTTGCTGAAATTGTGACCCCGGGGCTTAGGGATTTTTTCAAAAAAATATTTTCCGCCGGTTAAGTTTTTGAGGGCTGATAAATTGTCCTGTGATAAAAAGCCTTCTGTTTCCATCGCCAAATCTTTCAGGGGAGCATTTGCAACCGGTTGGCACCATTTTTGAATGAATTGCCAAAAGTCAGTTTTCTGCTCAGGGATTTTTTCAAAAAAATATTTTCTGCCGGTTAAGTTGTTGAAGGCTGATTTCTTGTCTTGTGATAAAAAGCCTTCTGTTTCCATCGACAACGCTTTCAGGGGAGCATTTGCAAGCTTCTGACATCATTTTTGAGTGAATTGCCAAAAGTCAGATTTTTGCTGAAATTGTGACCCCGGGGCTTAGGGATTTTTTCAAAAAAATATTTTCCGCCGGTTAAGTTTTTGAGGGCTGATTTCTTGTCCTGTGATAAAAAGCCTTCTGTTTCGACTGCCAAACCTTTCAGGGGAGCATTTGCAACCGGTTGGCACCATTTTTGAGTGAATTGTCAAAAGTCAGATTTTTGCTGAAATTGTGACCCCGGGGCTTAGGGATTTTTTCAAAAAAATATTTTCCGACGGTTAAGTTGTTGAGGGCTGATTTCTTGTCCTGTGATAAAAAGCCTTCTGTTTCCATCGACAACACTTTCAGGGGAGCATTTGCAAGCTTCTGGCATCATTTTTGAGTGCATTGCCAAAAGTCAGATTTTTGCTGAAATTGTGACCCCGGGGCTTAGGGATTTTTTCAAAAAAATATTTTCCGCCAGTTAAGTTGTTGAGGGCTGATTTCTTGTCCTGTGATAAAAAGCCTTCTGTTTCGACTGCCAAACCGTTCAGGGGAGCATTTGCAACCGGTTGGCACCATTTTTGAGTGAATTGCCAAAAGTCATATTTTTGCTGAAATTGTGACCCCGGGGCTTAGGGATTTTTTCAAAAAAATATTTTCCGCCGGTTAAGTTGTTGAGGGCTGATTTCTTGTCCTGTGATAAAAAGCCTTCTGTTTCGACTGCCAAACCTTTCAGGGCAGCATTTGCAAGCTTCTGACATCATTTTTGAGTGAATTGCCAAAAGTCATATTTTTGCTGAAATTCTGACCCCGGGGCTTAGGGATTTTTTCAAAAAAATATTTTCCGCCGATTAAGTTTTTGAAGGCTGATTTCTTGTCCTGTGATAAAAAGCCTTCTGTTTCCATCGCCAAAGCTTTCAGGGGAGCATTTGCAACCGGTTGGCACCATTTTTGAATGAATTGCCAAAAGTCAGTTTTTTGCTCAGGGATTTTTTCAAAAAAATATTTTCTGCCGGTTAAGTTGTTGAAGGCTGATTTCTTGTCCTGTGATAAAAAGCCTTCTGTTTCCATCAACAACGCTTTCAGGGCAGCATTTGCAAGCTTCTGACATCATTTTTGAGTGAATTGCCAAAAGTCATATTTTAGCTGAAATTCTGACCCCGGGGCTTAGGGATTTTTTCAAAAAAATATTTTCCGCCGATTAAGTTTTTGAAGGCTGATTTCTTGTCCTGTGATAAAAAGCCTTCTGTTTCCATCGCCAAAGCTTTCAGGGGAGCATTTGCAACCGGTTGGCACCATTTTTGAATGAATTGCCAAAAGTCAGTTTTTTGCTCAGGGATTTTTTCAAAAAAATATTTTCTGCCGGTTAAGTTGTTGAGGGCTGATTTCTTGTCCTGTGATAAAAAGCCTTCTGTTTCGACTGCCAAACCTTTCAGGGGAGCATTTGCAAGCTTCTGGCATCATTTTTGAGTGAATTGCCAAAAGTCAGATTTTTGCTGAAATTCTGACCCCGGGGCTTAGGGAATTTTTCAAAAAAATATTTTCCGCCAGTTATGTTTTTGAGGGCTGATTTCTTGTCCTGTGATAAAAAGCCTTCTGTTTCCATCGCCAAAGCTTTCAGGGGAGCATTTGCAACCGGTTGGCACCATTTTTGAGTGAATTGCCAAAAGTCAGATTTTTGCTGAAATTGTGACCCCGGGGCTTAGGGATTTTTTCAAAAAAATATTTTCCGCCGGTTAAGTTTTTGAGGGCTGATAAATTGTCCTGTGATAAAAAGCCTTCTGTTTCCATCGCCAAATCTTTCAGGGGAGCATTTGCAACCGGTTGGCACCATTTTTGAATGAATTGCCAAAAGTCAGTTTTCTGCTCAGGGATTTTTTCAAAAAAATATTTTCTGCCGGTTAAGTTGTTGAAGGCTGATTTCTTGTCTTGTGATAAAAAGCCTTCTGTTTCCATCGACAACGCTTTCAGGGGAGCATTTGCAAGCTTCTGACATCATTTTTGAGTGAATTGCCAAAAGTCAGATTTTTGCTGAAATTGTGACCCCGGGGCTTAGGGATTTTTTCAAAAAAATATTTTCCGCCGGTTAAGTTTTTGAGGGCTGATTTCTTGTCCTGTGATAAAAAGCCTTCTGTTTCGACTGCCAAACCTTTCAGGGGAGCATTTGCAACCGGTTGGCACCATTTTTGAGTGAATTGTCAAAAGTCAGATTTTTGCTGAAATTGTGACCCCGGGGCTTAGGGATTTTTTCAAAAAAATATTTTCCGACGGTTAAGTTGTTGAGGGCTGATTTCTTGTCCTGTGATAAAAAGCCTTCTGTTTCCATCGACAACACTTTCAGGGGAGCATTTGCAAGCTTCTGGCATCATTTTTGAGTGCATTGCCAAAAGTCAGATTTTTGCTGAAATTGTGACCCCGGGGCTTAGGGATTTTTTCAAAAAAATATTTTCCGCCAGTTAAGTTGTTGAGGGCTGATTTCTTGTCCTGTGATAAAAAGCCTTCTGTTTCGACTGCCAAACCGTTCAGGGGAGCATTTGCAACCGGTTGGCACCATTTTTGAGTGAATTGCCAAAAGTCATATTTTTGCTGAAATTGTGACCCCGGGGCTTAGGGATTTTTTCAAAAAAATATTTTCCGCCGGTTAAGTTGTTGAGGGCTGATTTCTTGTCCTGTGATAAAAAGCCTTCTGTTTCGACTGCCAAACCTTTCAGGGCAGCATTTGCAAGCTTCTGACATCATTTTTGAGTGAATTGCCAAAAGTCATATTTTTGCTGAAATTCTGACCCCGGGGCTTAGGGATTTTTTCAAAAAAATATTTTCCGCCGATTAAGTTTTTGAAGGCTGATTTCTTGTCCTGTGATAAAAAGCCTTCTGTTTCCATCGCCAAAGCTTTCAGGGGAGCATTTGCAACCGGTTGGCACCATTTTTGAATGAATTGCCAAAAGTCAGTTTTTTGCTCAGGGATTTTTTCAAAAAAATATTTTCTGCCGGTTAAGTTGTTGAAGGCTGATTTCTTGTCCTGTGATAAAAAGCCTTCTGTTTCCATCAACAACGCTTTCAGGGCAGCATTTGCAAGCTTCTGACATCATTTTTGAGTGAATTGCCAAAAGTCATATTTTAGCTGAAATTCTGACCCCGGGGCTTAGGGATTTTTTCAAAAAAATATTTTCCGCCTGTTAAGTTTTTGAGGGCTGATTTCTTGTCCTGTGATAAAAAGCCTTCTGTTTCGACTGCGAAACCTTTCAGGGGAGCATTTGCAACCGGTTGGCACCATTTTTGAGTGCATTGCCAAAAGTCAGATTTTTGCTGAAATTGTGACCCCGGGGCTTAGGGATTTTTTCAAAAAAATATTTTCCGCCAGTTAAGTTGTTGAGGGCTGATTTCTTGTCCTGTGATAAAAAGCCTTCTGTTTCCATCGACAACGCTTTCAGGGGAGCATTTGCAAGCTTCTGACATCATTTTTGAGTGAATTGCCAAAAGTCATATTTTTGCTGAAATTCTGACCCCGGGGCTTAGGGATTTTTTCAAAAAAATATTTTCCACCGGTTAAGTTTTTGAGGGCTGATTTCTTGTCCTGTGATAAAAAGCCTTCTGTTTCCATCGCCAAAGCTTTCAGGGGAGGATTTGCAACCGGTTGGCTCCATTTTTGAGTGAATTGCCAAAAGTCAGATTTTTGCTGAAATTGTGACCCCGGGGCTTAGGGATTTTTTCAAAAAAATATTTTCCGCCAGTTATGTTTTTGAGGGCTGATTTCTTGTCCTGTGATAAAAAGCCTTCTGTTTCCATCGCCAAAGCTTTCAGGGGAGCATTTGCAACCCGTTGGCACCATTTTTGAGTGAATTGCCAAAAGTCAGATTTTTGCTGAAATTGTGACCCCGGGGCTTAGGGATTTTTTCAAAAAAATATTTTCCGCTGGTTAAGTTTTTGAGGGCTGATTTCTTGTCCTGTGATAAAAAGCCTTCTGTTTCGACTGCCAAACCTTTCAGGGGAGCATTTGCAAGCTTCTGGCACCATTTTTGAGTGAATTGCCAAAAGTCAGATTTTTGCTGAAATTGTGACCCCGGGGCTTAGGGATTTTTTCAAAAAAATATTTTCCGCCGGTTAAGTTTTTGAGGGCTGATTTCTTGTCCTGTGATAAAAAGCCTTCTGTTTCGACTGCCAAACCTTTCAGGGGAGCATTTGCAACCGGTTGGCACCATTTTGGAGTGAATTGCAAAAAGTCAGATTTTTGCTGAAATTGTGACCCCGGGGCTTAGGGATTTTTTCAAAAAAATATTTTCCGCCGGTTAAGTTTTTGAGGGCTGATTTCTTGTCCTGTGATAAAAAACCTTCTGTTTCCATCACCAAAGTTTTCAGGAGAGCATTTTCAACCGGTTGGCACCATTTTTGAGTGAATTGCCAAAAGTCAGATTTTTGCTGAAATTGTGACCCCGGGGCTTAGGGATTTTTTCAAAAAAATATTTTCCGCCGGTTCAGTTTTTGAGGGTTGATTTCTTGTCCTGTGATAAAAAGGCTTCTGTTTCGACTGCCAAACCTTTCAGGGGAGCATTTGCAAGCTTCTGGCATCATTTTTGAGTGAATTGCCAAAAGTCAGATTTTTGCTGAAATTGTGACCCCGGGGCTTAGGGATTTTTTCAAAAAAATATTTTCCACCGGTTAAGTTTTTGAGGGCTGATTTCTTGTCCTGTGATAAAAAGCCTTCTGTTTCGACTGCCAAACCTTTCAGGGGAGCATTTGCAACCGGTTGGCACCATTTTTGAGTGAATTGCCAAAAGTCAGATTTTTGCTGAAATTGTGACCCTGGGGCTTAGGGATTTTTTCAAAAAAATATTTTCTGCCGGTTAAGTTGTTGAAGGCTGATTTCTTGTCCTGTGATAAAAAGCCTTCTGTTTCCATCGACAACGCTTTCAGGGGAGCATTTGCAAGCTTCTGACATCATTTTTGAGTGAATTGCCAAAAGTCAGATTTTTGCTGAAATTGTGACCCCGGGGCTTAGGGACTTTTTCAAAAAAATATTTTCCGCCAGTTAAGTTGTTGAGGGCTGATTTCTTGTCCTGTGATAAAAAGCCTTCTGTTTCGACTGCCAAACCGTTCAGGGGAGCATTTGCAACCGGTTGGCACCATTTTTGAGTGAATTGCCAAAAGTCATATTTTTGCTGAAATTGTGACCCCGGGGCTTAGGGATTTTTTCAAAAAAATATTTTCCGCCGGTTAAGTTGTTGAGGGCTGATTTCTTGTCCTGTGATAAAAAGCCTTCTGTTTCGACTGCCAAACCTTTCAGGGCAACATTTGCAAGCTTCTGACATCATTTTTGAGTGAATTGCCAAAAGTCATATTTTTGCTGAAATTCTGACCCCGGGGCTTAGGGATTTTTTCAAAAAAATATTTTCCGCCGATTAAGTTTTTGAGGGCTGATTTCTTGTCCTGTGATAAAAAGCCTTCTGTTTCCATCGCCAAAGCTTTCAGGGGAGCATTTGCAACCGGTTGGCACCATTTTTGAATGAATTGCCAAAAGTCAGTTTTTTGCTCAGGGATTTTTTCAAAAAAATATTTTCTGCCGGTTAAGTTGTTGAAGGCTGATTTCTTGTCCTGTGATAAAAAGCCTTCTGTTTCCATCGACAACGCTTTCAGGGCAGCATTTGCAAGCTTCTGACATCATTTTTGAGTGAATTGCCAAAAGTCATATTTTAGCTGAAATTCTGACCCCGGGGCTTAGGGATTTTTTCAAAAAAATATTTTCCGCCGGTTAAGTTTTTGAGGGCTGATTTCTTGTCCTGTGATAAAAAGCCTTCTGTTTCGACTGCGAAACCTTTCAGGGGAGCATTTGCAACCGGTTGGCACCATTTTTGAGTGAATTGCCAAAAGTCATATTTTAGCTGAAATTCTGACCCCGGGGCTTAGGGATTTTTTCAAAAAAATATTTTCCGCCGGTTCAGTTTTTGAGGGTTGATTTCTTGTTCTGTGATAAAAAGCCTTCTGTTTCGACTGCCAAACCTTTCAGGGGAGCATTTGCAAGCTTCTGGCATCATTTTTGAGTGCATTGCCAAAAGTCAGATTTTTGCTGAAATTGTGACCCCGGGGCTTAGGGATTTTTTCAAAAAAATATTTTCCGCCGGTTAAGTTTTTGAGGGCTGATTTCTTGTCCTGTGATAAAAAGCCTTCTGTTTCGACTGCCAAACCTTTCAGGGGAGCATTTGCAACCGGTTGGCACCATTTTTGAGTGAATTTCCAAAAGTCAGATTTTTGCTGAAATTGTGACCCCGGGGCTTAGGGATTTTTTCAAAAAAATATTGTCCGACGGTTAAGTTGTTGAGGGCTGATTTCTTGTCCTGTGATAAAAAGCCTTCTGTTTCCATCGACAACACTTTCAGGGGAGCATTTGCAAGCTTCTGGCATCATTTTTGAGTGCATTGCCAAAAGTCATATTTTTGCTGAAATTGTGACCCCGGGGCTTAGGGATTTTTTCAAAAAAATATTTTCCGCCGGTTAAGTTGTTGAGGGCTGATTTCTTGTCCTGTGATAAAAAGCCTTCTGTTTCGACTGCCAAACCTTTCAGGGCAGCATTTGCAAGCTTCTGACATGATTTTTGAGTGAATTGCCAAAAGTCATATTTTTGCTGAAATTCTGACCCCGGGGCTTAGGGATTTTTTCAAAAAAATATTTTCCGCCGATTAAGTTTTTGAGGGCTGATTTCTTGTCCTGTGATAAAAAGCCTTCTGTTTCCATCGCCAAAGCTTTCAGGGGAGCATTTGCAACCGGTTGGCACCATTTTTGAATGAATTGCCAAAAGTCAGTTTTTTGCTCAGGGATTTTTTCAAAAAAATATTTTCTGCCGGTTAAGTTGTTGAAGGCTGATTTCTTGTCCTGTGATAAAAAGCCTTCTGTTTCCATCGACAACGCTTTCAGGGCAGCATTTGCAAGCTTCTGACATCATTTTTGAGTGAATTGCCAAAAGTCAGATTTTTGCTGAAATTGTGACCCCGGGGCTTAGGGATTTTTTTCAAAAAAATATTTTCCGCCGGTTCAGTTTTTGAGGGCTGATTTCTTGTCCTGTGATAAAAAGCCTTCTGTTTCCATCGACAACGCTTTCAGGGGAGCATTTGCAAGCTTCTGACATCATTTTTGAGTGAATTGCCAAAAGTCAGATTTTTGCTGAAATTGTGACCCCGGGGCTTAGGGATTTTTTCAAAAAAATATTTTCCGACGGTTAAGTTGTTGGGGGCTGATTTCTTGTCCTGTGATAAAAAGCCTTCTGTTTCCATCGACAACACTTTCAGGGGAGCATTTGCAAGCTTCTGGCATCATTTTTGAGTGCATTGCCAAAAGTCAGATTTTTGCTGAAATTGTGACCCTGGGGCTTAGGGATTTTTTCAAAAAAATATTTTCCGCCAGTTAAGTTGTTGAGGGCTGATTTCTTGTCCTGTGATAAAAAGCCTTCTGTTTCGACTGCCAAACCGTTCAGGGGAGCATTTGCAACCGGTTGGCACCATTTTTGAGTGAATTGCCAAAAGTCAAATTTTTGCTGAAATTGTGACCCCGGGGCTTAGGGATTTTTTCAAAAAAATATTTTCCGCCGGTTCAGTTTTTGAGGGTTGATTTCTTGTCCTGTGATAAAAAGCCTTCTGTTTCGACTGCCAAACCTTTCAGGGGAGCATTTGCAACCGGTTGGCACCATTTTTGAATGAATTGCCAAAAGTCAGTTTTTTGCTCAGGGATTTTTTCAAAAAAATATTTTCCGCCGGTTAAGTTGTTGAAGGCTGATTTCTTGTCCTGTGATAAAAAGCCTTCTGTTTCCATCGACAACGCTTTCAGGGCAGCATTTGCAAGCTTCTGACATCATTTTTGAGTGAATTGCCAAAAGTCATATTTTAGCTGAAATTCTGACCCCGGGGCTTAGGGATTTTTTCAAAAAAATATTTTCCGCCGGTTCAGTTTTTGAGGGTTGATTTCTTGTTCTGTGATAAAAAGCCTTCTGTTTCGACTGCCAAACCTTTCAGGGGAGCATTTGCAAGCTTCTGGCATCATTTTTGAGTGCATTGCCAAAAGTCAGATTTTTGCTGAAATTGTGACCCCGGGGCTTAGGGATTTTTTCAAAAAAATATTTTCCGCCGGTTAAGTTTTTGAGGGCTGATTTCTTGTCCTGTGATAAAAAGCCTTCTGTTTCGACTGCCAAACCTTTCAGGGGAGCATTTGCAAGCTTCTGGCACCATTTTTGAGTGAATTTCCAAAAGTCAGATTTTTGCTCAGGGATTTTTTCAAAAAAATATTTTCCGCTGGTTAAGTTGTTGAGGGCTGATTTCTTGTCCTGTGATAAAAAGCCTTCTGTTTCGACTGCCAAACCTTTCAGGGGAGGATTTGCAACCGGTTGGCACCATTTTGGAGTGAATTGCAAAAAGTCAGATTTTTGCTGAAATTGTGACCCCGGGGCTTAGGGATTTTTTCAAAAAAATATTTTCTGCCGGTTAAGTTTTTGAGGGCTGATTTCTTGTCCTGTGATAAAAAGCCTTCTGTTTCCATCGCCAAAGCTTTCAGGAGAGCATTTTCAACCGGTTGGCACCATTTTTGAGTGAATTGCCAAAAGTCAGATTTTTGCTGAAATTGTAACCCCGGGGCTTAGGGATTTTTTCAAAAAAATATTTTCCGCCGGTTCAGTTTTTGAGGGCTGATTTCTTGTCCTGTGATAAAAAGCCTTCTGTTTCAACTGCCAAACCTTTCAGGGGAGCATTTGCAAGCTTCTGGCATCATTTTTGAGTGAATTGCCAAAAGTCAGATTTTTGCTGAAATTCTGACCCCGGGGCTTAGGGAATTTTTCAAAAAAATATTTTCCGCCAGTTATGTTTTTGAGGGCTGATTTCTTGTCCTGTGATAAAAAGCCTTCTGTTTCCATCGCCAAAGCTTTCAGGGGAGCATTTGCAACCGGTTGGCACCATTTTTGAGTGAATTGCCAAAAGTCAGATTTTTGCTGAAATTGTGACCCCGGGGCTTAGGGATTTTTTCAAAAAAATATTTTCCGCCGGTTAAGTTTTTGAGGGCTGATTTCTTGTCCTGTGATAAAAAGCCTTCTGTTTCCATCGCCAAAGCTTTCAGGGGAGCATTTGCAACCGGTTGGCACCATTTTTGAGTGAAATGCCAAAAGTCATATTTTTGCTGAAATTGTGACCCCGGGGCTTAGGGATTTTTTCAAAAAAATATTTTCCGCCGGTTAAGTTGTTGAGGGCTGATTTCTTGTCCTGTGATAAAAAGCCTTCTGTTTCGACTGCCAAACCTTTCAGGGCAGCATTTGCAAGCTTCTGACATCATTTTTGAGTGAATTGCCAAAAGTCATATTTTAGCTGAAATTCTGACCCCGGGGCTTAGGGATTTTTTCAAAAAAATATTTTCCGCCGGTTAAGTTTTTGTGGGCTGATTTCTTGTCCTGTGATAAAAAGCCTTCTGTTTCGACTGCGAAACCTTTCAGGGGAGCATTTGCAACCGGTTGGCACCATTTTTGAGTGAATTGCCAAAAGTCATATTTTAGCTGAAATTCTGACCCCGGGGCTTAGGGATTTTTTCAAAAAAATATTTTCCGCCGGTTCAGTTTTTGAGGGTTGATTTCTTGTTCTGTGATAAAAAGCCTTCTGTTTCGACTGCCAAACCTTTCAGGGGAGCATTTGCAAGCTTCTGGCACCATTTTTGAGTGAATTGCCAAAAGTCAGATTTTTGCTGAAATTGTGACCCCGGGGCTTAGGGATTTTTTCAAAAAAATATTTTCCGCCGGTTAAGTTGTTGAGGGCTGATTTCTTGTCCTGTGATAAAAAGCCTTCTGTTTCGACTGCCAAACCTTTCAGGGGAGGATTTGCAACCGGTTGGCACCATTTTGGAGTGAATTGCAAAAGGTCAGATTTTTGCTGAAATTCTGACCCCGGGGCTTAGGGATTTTTTCAAAAAAATATTTTCCGCCGATTAAGTTTTTGAGGGCTGATTTCTTGTCCTGTGATAAAAAGCCTTCTGTTTCCATCGCCAAAGCTTTCAGGGGAGCATTTGCAACCGGTTGGCACCATTTTTGAATGAATTGCCAAAAGTCAGTTTTTTGCTCAGGGATTTTTTCAAAAAAATATTTTCTGCCGGTTAAGTTGTTGAAGGCTGATTTCTTGTCCTGTGATAAAAAGCCTTCTGTTTCCATCGACAACGCTTTCAGGGCAGCATTTGCAAGCTTCTGACATCATTTTTGAGTGAATTGCCAAAAGTCAGATTTTTGCTGAAATTGTGACCCCGGGGCTTAGGGATTTTTTTCAAAAAAATATTTTCCGCCGGTTCAGTTTTTGAGGGCTGATTTCTTGTCCTGTGATAAAAAGCCTTCTGTTTCCATCGACAACGCTTTCAGGGGAGCATTTGCAAGCTTCTGACATCATTTTTGAGTGAATTGCCAAAAGTCAGATTTTTGCTGAAATTGTGACCCCGGGGCTTAGGGATTTTTTCAAAAAAATATTTTCCGACGGTTAAGTTGTTGAGGGCTGATTTCTTGTCCTGTGATAAAAAGCCTTCTGTTTCCATCGACAACACTTTCAGGGGAGCATTTGCAAGCTTCTGGCATCATTTTTGAGTGCATTGCCAAAAGTCAGATTTTTGCTGAAATTGTGACCCTGGGGCTTAGGGATTTTTTCAAAAAAATATTTTCCGCCAGTTAAGTTGTTGAGGGCTGATTTCTTGTCCTGTGATAAAAAGCCTTCTGTTTCGACTGCCAAACCGTTCAGGGGAGCATTTGCAACCGGTTGGCACCATTTTTGAGTGAATTGCCAAAAGTCATATTTTTGCTGAAATTGTGACCCCGGGGCTTAGGGATTTTTTCAAAAAAATATTTTCCGCCGGATCAGTTTTTGAGGGTTGATTTCTTGTCCTGTGATAAAAAGCCTTCTGTTTCGACTGCCAAACCTTTCAGGGGAGCATTTGCAACCGGTTGGCACCATTTTTGAATGAATTGCCAAAAGTCAGTTTTTTGCTCAGGGATTTTTTCAAAAAAATATTTTCTGCCGGTTAAGTTGTTGAAGGCTGATTTCTTGTCCTGTGATAAAAAGCCTTCTGTTTCCATCGACAACGCTTTCAGGGCAGCATTTGCAAGCTTCTGACATCATTTTTGAGTGAATTGCCAAAAGTCATATTTTAGCTGAAATTCTGACCCCGGGGCTTAGGGATTTTTTCAAAAAAATATTTTCCGCCGGTTCAGTTTTTGAGGGTTGATTTCTTGTTCTGTGATAAAAAGCCTTCTGTTTCGACTGCCAAACCTTTCAGGGGAGCATTTGCAAGCTTCTGGCATCATTTTTGAGTGCATTGCCAAAAGTCAGATTTTTGCTGAAATTGTGACCCCGGGGCTTAGGGATTTTTTCAAAAAAATATTTTCCGCCGGTTAAGTTTTTGAGGGCTGATTTCTTGTCCTGTGATAAAAAGCCTTCTGTTTCGACTGCCAAACCTTTCAGGGGAGCATTTGCAAGCTTCTGGCACCATTTTTGAGTGAATTGCCAAAAGTCAGATTTTTGCTGAAATTGTGACCCCGGGGCTTAGGGATTTTTTCAAAAAAATATTTTCCGCTGGTTAAGTTGTTGAGGGCTGATTTCTTGTCCTGTGATAAAAAGCCTTCTGTTTCGACTGCCAAACCTTTCAGGGGAGGATTTGCAACCGGTTGGCACCATTTTGGAGTGAATTGCAAAAAGTCAGATTTTTGCTGAAATTGTGACCCCGGGGCTTAGGGATTTTTTCAAAAAAATATTTTCTGCCGGTTAAGTTTTTGAGGGCTGATTTCTTGTCCTGTGATAAAAAGCCTTCTGTTTCCATCGCCAAAGCTTTCAGGAGAGCATTTTCAACCGGTTGGCACCATTTTTGAGTGAATTGCCAAAAGTCAGATTTTTGCTGAAATTGTGACCCCGGGGCTTAGGGATTTTTTCAAAAAAATATTTTCCGCCGGTTCAGTTTTTGAGGGCTGATTTCTTGTCCTGTGATAAAAAGCCTTCTGTTTCGACTGCCAAACCTTTCAGGGGAGCATTTGCAAGCTTCTGGCATCATTTTTGAGTGAATTGCCAAAAGTCAGATTTTTGCTGAAATTCTGACCCCGGGGCTTAGGGAATTTTTCAAAAAAATATTTTCCGCCAGTTATGTTTTTGAGGGCTGATTTCTTGTCCTGTGATAAAAAGCCTTCTGTTTCCATCGCCAAAGCTTTCAGGGGAGCATTTGCAACCGGTTGGCACCATTTTTGAGTGAATTGCCAAAAGTCAGATTTTTCCTGAAATTGTGACCCCGGGGCTTAGGGATTTTTTCAAAAAAATATTTTCCGCCGGTTAAGTTTTTGAGGGCTGATTTCTTGTCCTGTGATAAAAAGCCTTCTGTTTCCATCGCCAAAGCTTTCAGGGGAGCATTTGCAACCGGTTGGCACCATTTTTGAGTGAAATGCCAAAAGTCATATTTTTGCTGAAATTGTGACCCCGGGGCTTAGGGATTTTTTCAAAAAAATATTTTCCGCCGGTTAAGTTGTTGAGGGCTGATTTCTTGTCCTGTGATAAAAAGCCTTCTGTTTCGACTGCCAAACCTTTCAGGGCAGCATTTGCAAGCTTCTGACATCATTTTTGAGTGAATTGCCAAAAGTCATATTTTTGCTGAAATTCTGACCCCGGGGCTTAGGGATTTTTTCAAAAAAATATTTTCCGCCGATTAAGTTTTTGAGGGCTGATTTCTTGTCCTGTGATAAAAAGCCTTCTGTTTCCATCGCCAAAGCTTTCAGGGGAGCATTTGCAACCGGTTGGCACCATTTTTGAATGAATTGCCAAAAGTCAGTTTTTTGCTCAGGGATTTTTTCAAAAAAATATTTTCTGCCGGTTAAGTTGTTGAAGGCTGATTTCTTGTCCTGTGATAAAAAGCCTTCTGTTTCCATCGACAACGCTTTCAGGGCAGCATTTGCAAGCTTCTGACATCATTTTTGAGTGAATTGCCAAAAGTCATATTTTAGCTGAAATTCTGACCCCGGGGCTTAGGGATTTTTTCAAAAAAATATTTTCCGCCGCTTAAGTTTTTGAGGGCTGATTTCTTGTCCTGTGATAAAAAGCCTTCTGTTTCGACTGCGAAACCTTTCAGGGGAGCATTTGCAACCGGTTGGCACCATTTTTGAGTGAATTGCCAAAAGTCATATTTTAGCTGAAATTGTGACCCTGGGGCTTAGGGATTTTTTCAAAAAAATATTTTCCGCCGGTTCAGTTTTTGAGGGTTGATTTCTTGTTCTGTGATAAAAAGCCTTCTGTTTCGACTGCCAAACCTTTCAGGGGAGCATTTGCAAGCTTCTGGCATCATTTTTGAGTGCATTGCCAAAAGTCAGATTTTTGCTGAAATTGTGACCCCGGGGCTTAGGGATTTTTTCAAAAAAATATTTTCCGCCGGTTAAGTTTTTGAGGGCTGATTTCTTGTCCTGTGATAAAAAGCCTTCTGTTTCGACTGCCAAACCTTTCAGGGGAGCATTTGCAACCGGTTGGCACCATTTTTGAGTGAATTGCCAAAAGTCAGATTTTTGCTGAAATTGTGACCCCGGGGCTTAGGGATTTTTTCAAAAAAATATTTTCCGCTGGTTAAGTTGTTGAGGGCTGATTTCTTGTCCTGTGATAAAAAGCCTTCTGTTTCGACTGCCAAACCTTTCAGGGGAGGATTTGCAACCGGTTGGCACCATTTTGGAGTGAATTGCAAAAAGTCAGATTTTTGCTGAAATTGTGACCCCGGGGCTTAGGGATTTTTTCAAAAAAATATTTTCTGCCGGTTAAGTTTTTGAGGGCTCATTTCTTGTCCTGTGATAAAAAGCCTTCTGTTTCCATCGCCAAAGCTTTCAGGAGAGCATTTTCAACCGGTTGGCACCATTTTTGAGTGAATTGCCAAAAGTCAGATTTTTGCTGAAATTGTGACCCCGGGGCTTAGGGATTTTTTCAAAAAAATATTTTCCGCCGGTTCAGTTTTTGAGGGCTGATTTCTTGTCCTGTGATAAAAAGCCTTCTGTTTCGACTGCCAAACCTTTCAGGGGAGCATTTGCAAGCTTCTGGCATCATTTTTGAGTGAATTGCCAAAAGTCAGATTTTTGCTGAAATTCTGACCCCGGGGCTTAGGGAATTTTTCAAAAAAATATTTTCCGCCAGTTATGTTTTTGAGGGCTGATTTCTTGTCCTGTGATAAAAAGCCTTCTGTTTCCATCGCCAAAGCTTTCAGGGGAGCATTTGCAACCGGTTGGCACCATTTTTGAGTGAATTGCCAAAAGTCAGATTTTTGCTGAAATTGTGACCCCGGGGCTTAGGGATTTTTTCAAAAAAATATTTTCCGCCGGTTAAGTTTTTGAGGGCTGATTTCTTGTCCTGTGATAAAAAGCCTTCTGTTTCCATCGCCAAAGCTTTCAGGGGAGCATTTGCAACCGGTTGGCACCATTTTTGAGTGAATTGCCAAAAGTCATATTTTTGCTCAGGGATTTTTTCAAAAAAATATTTTCTGCCGGTTAAGTTGTTGAAGGCTGATTTCTTGTCCTGTGATAAAAAGCCTTCTGTTTCCATCGACAACGCTTTCAGGGCAGCATTTGCAAGCTTCTGACATCATTTTTGAGTGAATTGCCAAAAGTCATATTTTAGCTGAAATTCTGACCCCGGGGCTTAGGGATTTTTTCAAAAAAATATTTTCCGCCGGTTCAGTTTTTGAGGGTTGATTTCTTGTTCTGTGATAAAAAGCCTTCTGTTTCGACTGCCAAACCTTTCAGGGGAGCATTTGCAAGCTTCTGGCATCATTTTTGAGTGCATTGCCAAAAGTCAGATTTTTGCTGAAATTGTGACCCCGGGGCTTAGGGATTTTTTCAAAAAAATATTTTCCGCCGGTTAAGTTTTTGAGGGCTGATTTCTTGTCCTGTGATAAAAAGCCTTCTGTTTCGACTGCCAAACCTTTCAGGGGAGCATTTGCAAGCTTCTGGCACCATTTTTGAGTGAATTGCCAAAAGTCAGATTTTTGCTGAAATTGTGACCCCGGGGCTTAGGGATTTTTTCAAAAAAATATTTTCCGCTGGTTAAGTTGTTGAGGGCTGATTTCTTGTCCTGTGATAAAAAGCCTTCTGTTTCGACTGCCAAACCTTTCAGGGGAGGATTTGCAACCGGTTGGCACCATTTTGGAGTGAATTGCAAAAAGTCAGATTTTTGCTGAAATTGTGACCCCGGGGCTTAGGGATTTTTTCAAAAAAATATTTTCTGCCGGTTAAGTTTTTGAGGGCTGATTTCTTGTCCTGTGATAAAAAGCCTTCTGTTTCCATCGCCAAAGCTTTCAGGAGAGCATTTTCAACCGGTTGGCACCATTTTTGAGTGAATTGCCAAAAGTCAGATTTTTGCTGAAATTGTGACCCCGGGGCTTAGGGATTTTTTCAAAAAAATATTTTCCGCCGGTTCAGTTTTTGAGGGCTGATTTCTTGTCCTGTGATAAAAAGCCTTCTGTTTCGACTGCCAAACCTTTCAGGGGAGCATTTGCAAGCTTCTGGCATCATTTTTGAGTGAATTGCCAAAAGTCAGATTTTTGCTGAAATTCTGACCCCGGGGCTTAGGGAATTTTTCAAAAAAATATTTTCCGCCAGTTATGTTTTTGAGGGCTGATTTCTTGTCCTGTGATAAAAAGCCTTCTGTTTCCATCGCCAAAGCTTTCAGGGGAGCATTTGCAACCGGTTGGCACCATTTTTGAGTGAATTGCCAAAAGTCAGATTTTTGCTGAAATTGTGACCCCGGGGCTTAGGGATTTTTTCAAAAAAATATTTTCCGCCGGTTAAGTTTTTGAGGGCTGATTTCTTGTCCTGTGATAAAAAGCCTTCTGTTTCCATCGCCAAAGCTTTCAGGGGAGCATTTGCAACCGGTTGGCACCATTTTTGAGTGAAATGCCAAAAGTCATATTTTTGCTGAAATTGTGACCCCGGGGCTTAGGGATTTTTTCAAAAAAATATTTTCCGCCGGTTAAGTTGTTGAGGGCTGATTTCTTGTCCTGTGATAAAAAGCCTTCTGTTTCGACTGCCAAACCTTTCAGGGCAGCATTTGCAAGCTTCTGACATCATTTTTGAGTGAATTGCCAAAAGTCATATTTTAGCTGAAATTCTGACCCCGGGGCTTAGGGATTTTTTCAAAAAAATATTTTCCGCCGGTTAAGTTTTTGTGGGCTGATTTCTTGTCCTGTGATAAAAAGCCTTCTGTTTCGACTGCGAAACCTTTCAGGGGAGCATTTGCAACCGGTTGGCACCATTTTTGAGTGAATTGCCAAAAGTCATATTTTAGCTGAAATTCTGACCCCGGGGCTTAGGGATTTTTTCAAAAAAATATTTTCCGCCGGTTCAGTTTTTGAGGGTTGATTTCTTGTTCTGTGATAAAAAGCCTTCTGTTTCGACTGCCAAACCTTTCAGGGGAGCATTTGCAAGCTTCTGGCACCATTTTTGAGTGAATTGCCAAAAGTCAGATTTTTGCTGAAATTGTGACCCCGGGGCTTAGGGATTTTTTCAAAAAAATATTTTCCGCCGGTTAAGTTGTTGAGGGCTGATTTCTTGTCCTGTGATAAAAAGCCTTCTGTTTCGACTGCCAAACCTTTCAGGGGAGGATTTGCAACCGGTTGGCACCATTTTGGAGTGAATTGCAAAAGGTCAGATTTTTGCTGAAATTCTGACCCCGGGGCTTAGGGATTTTTTCAAAAAAATATTTTCCGCCGATTAAGTTTTTGAGGGCTGATTTCTTGTCCTGTGATAAAAAGCCTTCTGTTTCCATCGCCAAAGCTTTCAGGGGAGCATTTGCAACCGGTTGGCACCATTTTTGAATGAATTGCCAAAAGTCAGTTTTTTGCTCAGGGATTTTTTCAAAAAAATATTTTCTGCCGGTTAAGTTGTTGAAGGCTGATTTCTTGTCCTGTGATAAAAAGCCTTCTGTTTCCATCGACAACGCTTTCAGGGTAGCATTTGCAAGCTTCTGACATCATTTTTGAGTGAATTGCCAAAAGTCAGATTTTTGCTGAAATTGTGACCCCGGGGCTTAGGGATTTTTTTCAAAAAAATATTTTCCGCCGGTTCAGTTTTTGAGGGCTGATTTCTTGTCCTGTGATAAAAAGCCTTCTGTTTCCATCGACAACGCTTTCAGGGGAGCATTTGCAAGCTTCTGACATCATTTTTGAGTGAATTGCCAAAAGTCAGATTTTTGCTGAAATTGTGACCCCGGGGCTTAGGGATTTTTTCAAAAAAATATTTTCCGACGGTTAAGTTGTTGAGGGCTGATTTCTTGTCCTGTGATAAAAAGCCTTCTGTTTCCATCGACAACACTTTCAGGGGAGCATTTGCAAGCTTCTGGCATCATTTTTGAGTGCATTGCCAAAAGTCAGATTTTTGCTGAAATTGTGACCCTGGGGCTTAGGGATTTTTTCAAAAAAATATTTTCCGCCAGTTAAGTTGTTGAGGGCTGATTTCTTGTCCTGTGATAAAAAGCCTTCTGTTTCGACTGCCAAACCGTTCAGGGGAGCATTTGCAACCGGTTGGCACCATTTTTGAGTGAATTGCCAAAAGTCATATTTTTGCTGAAATTGTGACCCCGGGGCTTAGGGATTTTTTCAAAAAAATATTTTCCGCCGGTTCAGTTTTTGAGGGTTGATTTCTTGTCCTGTGATAAAAAGCCTTCTGTTTCGACTGCCAAACCTTTCAGGGGAGCATTTGCAACCGGTTGGCACCATTTTTGAATGAATTGCCAAAAGTCAGTTTTTTGCTCAGGGATTTTTTCAAAAAAATATTTTCTGCCGGTTAAGTTGTTGAAGGCTGATTTCTTGTCCTGTGATAAAAAGCCTTCTGTTTCCATCGACAACGCTTTCAGGGCAGCATTTGCAAGCTTCTGACATCATTTTTGAGTGAATTGCCAAAAGTCATATTTTAGCTGAAATTCTGACCCCGGGGCTTAGGGATTTTTTCAAAAAAATATTTTCCGCCGCTTAAGTTTTTGAGGGCTGATTTCTTGTCCTGTGATAAAAAGCCTTCTGTTTCGACTGCGAAACCTTTCAGGGGAGCATTTGCAACCGGTTGGCACCATTTTTGAGTGAATTGCCAAAAGTCATATTTTAGCTGAAATTGTGACCCCGGGGCTTAGGGATTTTTTCAAAAAAATATTTTCCGCCGGTTCAGTTTTTGAGGGTTGATTTCTTGTTCTGTGATAAAAAGCCTTCTGTTTCGACTGCCAAACCTTTCAGGGGAGCATTTGCAAGCTTCTGGCATCATTTTTGAGTGCATTGCCAAAAGTCAGATTTTTGCTGAAATTGTGACCCCGGGGCTTAGGGATTTTTTCAAAAAAATATTTTCCGCCGGTTAAGTTTTTGAGGGCTGATTTCTTGTCCTGTGATAAAAAGCCTTCTGTTTCCATCGCCAAAGCTTTCAGGAGAGCATTTTCAACCGGTTGGCACCATTTTTGAGTGAATTGCCAAAAGTCAGATTTTTGCTGAAATTGTGACCCCGGGGCTTAGGGATTTTTTCAAAAAAATATTTTCCGCCGGTTCAGTTTTTGAGGGCTGATTTCTTGTCCTGTGATAAAAAGCCTTCTGTTTCGACTGCCAAACCTTTCAGGGGAGCATTTGCAAGCTTCTGGCATCATTTTTGAGTGAATTGCCAAAAGTCAGATTTTTGCTGAAATTCTGACCCCGGGGCTTAGGGAATTTTTCAAAAAAATATTTTCCGCCAGTTATGTTTTTGAGGGCTGATTTCTTGTCCTGTGATAAAAAGCCTTCTGTTTCCATCGCCAAAGCTTTCAGGGGAGCATTTGCAACCGGTTGGCACCATTTTTGAGTGAATTGCCAAAAGTCAGATTTTTGCTGAAATTGTGACCCCGGGGCTTAGGGATTTTTTCAAAAAAATATTTTCCGCCGGTTAAGTTTTTGAGGGCTGATTTCTTGTCCTGTGATAAAAAGCCTTCTGTTTCCATCGCCAAAGCTTTCAGGGGAGCATTTGCAACCGGTTGGCACCATTTTTGAGTGAATTGCCAAAAGTCATATTTTTGCTGAAATTGTGACCCCGGGGCTTAGGGATTTTTTCAAAAAAATATTTTCCGCCGGTTAAGTTGTTGAGGGCTGATTTCTTGTCCTGTGATAAAAAGCCTTCTGTTTCGACTGCCAAACCTTTCAGGGCAGCATTTGCAAGCTTCTGACATCATTTTTGAGTGAATTGCCAAAAGTCATATTTTTGCTGAAATTCTGACCCCGGGGCTTAGGGATTTTTTCAAAAAAATATTTTCCGCCGATTAAGTTTTTGAGGGCTGATTTCTTGTCCTGTGATAAAAAGCCTTCTGTTTCCATCGCCAAAGCTTTCAGGGGAGCATTTGCAACCGGTTGGCACCATTTTTGAATGAATTGCCAAAAGTCAGTTTTTTGCTCAGGGATTTTTTCAAAAAAATATTTTCTGCCGGTTAAGTTGTTGAAGGCTGATTTCTTGTCCTGTGATAAAAAGCCTTCTGTTTCCATCGACAACGCTTTCAGGGCAGCATTTGCAAGCTTCTGACATCATTTTTGAGTGAATTGCCAAAAGTCATATTTTAGCTGAAATTCTGACCCCGGGGCTTAGGGATTTTTTCAAAAAAATATTTTCCGCCGCTTAAGTTTTTGAGGGCTGATTTCTTGTCCTGTGATAAAAAGCCTTCTGTTTCGACTGCGAAACCTTTCAGGGGAGCATTTGCAACCGGTTGGCACCATTTTTGAGTGAATTGCCAAAAGTCATATTTTAGCTGAAATTGTGACCCCGGGGCTTAGGGATTTTTTCAAAAAAATATTTTCCGCCGGTTCAGTTTTTGAGGGTTGATTTCTTGTTCTGTGATAAAAAGCCTTCTGTTTCGACTGCCAAACCTTTCAGGGGAGCATTTGCAAGCTTCTGGCATCATTTTTGAGTGCATTGCCAAAAGTCAGATTTTTGCTGAAATTGTGACCCCGGGGCTTAGGGATTTTTTCAAAAAAATATTTTCCGCCGGTTAAGTTTTTGAGGGCTGATTTCTTGTCCTGTGATAAAAAGCCTTCTGTTTCGACTGCCAAACCTTTCAGGGGAGCATTTGCAACCGGTTGGCACCATTTTTGAGTGAATTGCCAAAAGTCAGATTTTTGCTGAAATTGTGACCCCGGGGCTTAGGGATTTTTTCAAAAAAATATTGTCCGACGGTTAAGTTGTTGAGGGCTGATTTCTTGTCCTGTGATAAAAAGCCTTCTGTTTCCATCGACAACACTTTCAGGGGAGCATTTGCAAGCTTCTGGCATCATTTTTGAGTGCATTGCCAAAAGTCATATTTTAGCTGAAATTCTGACCCCGGGGCTTAGGGATTTTTTCAAAAAAATATTTTCCGCCGGTTCAGTTTTTGAGGGTTGATTTCTTGTTCTGTGATAAAAAGCCTTCTGTTTCGACTGCCAAACCTTTCAGGGGAGCATTTGCAAGCTTCTGGCATCATTTTTGAGTGCATTGCCAAAAGTCAGATTTTTGCTGAAATTGTGACCCCGGGGCTTAGGGATTTTTTCAAAAAAATATTTTCCGCCGGTTAAGTTTTTGAGGGCTGATTTCTTGTCCTGTGATAAAAAGCCTTCTGTTTCGACTGCCAAACCTTTCAGGGGAGCATTTGCAAGCTTCTGGCACCATTTTTGAGTGAATTGCAAAAAGTCAGATTTTTGCTGAAATTGTGACCCCGGGGCTTAGGGATTTTTTCAAAAAAATATTTTCTGCCGGTTAAGTTTTTGAGGGCTGATTTCTTGTCCTGTGATAAAAAGCCTTCTGTTTCCATCGCCAAAGCTTTCAGGAGAGCATTTTCAACCGGTTGGCACCATTTTTGAGTGAATTGCCAAAAGTCAGATTTTTGCTGAAATTGTGACCCCGGGGCTTAGGGATTTTTTCAAAAAAATATTTTCCGCCGGTTCAGTTTTTGAGGGCTGATTTCTTGTCCTGTGATAAAAAGCCTTCTGTTTCGACTGCCAAACCTTTCAGGGGAGCATTTGCAAGCTTCTGGCATCATTTTTGAGTGAATTGCCAAAAGTCAGATTTTTGCTGAAATTCTGACCCCGGGGCTTAGGGAATTTTTCAAAAAAATATTTTCCGCCAGTTATGTTTTTGAGGGCTGATTTCTTGTCCTGTGATAAAAAGCCTTCTGTTTCCATCGCCAAAGCTTTCAGGGGAGCATTTGCAACCGGTTGGCACCATTTTTGAGTGAATTGCCAAAAGTCAGATTTTTGCTGAAATTGTGACCCCGGGGCTTAGGGATTTTTTCAAAAAAATATTTTCCGCCGGTTAAGTTTTTGAGGGCTGATTTCTTGTCCTGTGATAAAAAGCCTTCTGTTTCCATCGCCAAAGCTTTCAGGGGAGCATTTGCAACCGGTTGGCACCATTTTTGAGTGAATTGCCAAAAGTCATATTTTTGCTGAAATTGTGACTCCGGGGCTTAGGGATTTTTTCAAAAAAATATTTTCCGCCGGTTAAGTTGTTGAGGGCTGATTTCTTGTCCTGTGATAAAAAGCCTTCTGTTTCGACTGCCAAACCTTTCAGGGCAGCATTTGCAAGCTTCTGACATCATTTTTGAGTGAATTGCCAAAAGTCATATTTTTGCTGAAATTCTGACCCCGGGGCTTAGGGATTTTTTTAAAAAAATATTTTCCGCCGATTAAGTTTTTGAGGGATGATTTCTTGTCCTGTGATAAAAAGCCTTCTGTTTCCATCGCCAAAGCTTTCAGGGGAGCATTTGCAACCGGTTGGCACCATTTTTGAATGAATTGCCAAAAGTCAGTTTTTTGCTCAGGGATTTTTTCAAAAAAATATTTTCTGCCGGTTAAGTTGTTGAAGGCTGATTTCTTGTCCTGTGATAAAAAGCCTTCTGTTTCCATCGACAACGCTTTCAGGGCAGCATTTGCAAGCTTCTGACATCATTTTTGAGTGAATTGCCAAAAGTCATATTTTAGCTGAAATTCTGACCCCGGGGCTTAGGGATTTTTTCAAAAAAATATTTTCCGCCGGTTCAGTTTTTGAGGGTTGATTTCTTGTTCTGTGATAAAAAGCCTTCTGTTTCGACTGCCAAACCTTTCAGGGGAGCATTTGCAAGCTTCTGGCATCATTTTTGAGTGCATTGCCAAAAGTCAGATTTTTGCTGAAATTGTGACCACGGGGCTTAGGGATTTTTTCAAAAAAATATTTTCCGCCGGTTAAGTTTTTGAGGGCTGATTTCTTGTCCTGTGATAAAAAGCCTTCTGTTTCGACTGCCAAACCTTTCAGGGGAGCATTTGCAACCGGTTGGCACCATTTTTGAGTGAATTGCCAAAAGTCAGATTTTTGCTGAAATTGTGACCCCGGGGCTTAGGGATTTTTTCAAAAAAATATTGTCCGACGGTTAAGTTGTTGAGGGCTGATTTCTTGTCCTGTGATAAAAAGCCTTCTGTTTCCATCGACAACACTTTCAGGGGAGCATTTGCAAGCTTCTGGCATCATTTTTGAGTGCATTGCCAAAAGTCAGATTTTTGCTGAAATTGTGACCCCGGGGCTTAGGGATTTTTTCAAAAAAATATTTTCCGCCAGTTAAGTTGTTGAGGGCTGATTTCTTGTCCTGTGATAAAAAGCCTTCTGTTTCGACTGCCAAACCTTTCAGGGCAGCATTTGCAAGCTTCTGACATGATTTTTGAGTGAATTGCCAAAAGTCATATTTTTGCTGAAATTCTGACCCCGGGGCTTAGGGATTTTTTCAAAAAAATATTTTCCGCCGATTAAGTTTTTGAGGGCTGATTTCTTGTCCTGTGATAAAAAGCCTTCTGTTTCCATCGCCAAAGCTTTCAGGGGAGCATTTGCAACCGGTTGGCACCATTTTTGAATGAATTGCCAAAAGTCAGTTTTTTGCTCAGGGATTTTTTCAAAAAAATATTTTCTGCCGGTTAAGTTGTTGAAGGCTGATTTCTTGTCCTGTGATAAAAAGCCTTCTGTTTCCATCGACAACGCTTTCAGGGCAGCATTTGCAAGCTTCTGAAATCATTTTGGAGTGAATTGCCAAAAGTCATATTTTAGCTGAAATTCTGACCCCGGGGCTTAGGGATTTTTTCAAAAAAATATTTTCCGCCGGTTAAGTTTTTGAGGGCTGATTTCTTGTCCTGTGATAAAAAGCCTTCTGTTTCGACTGCGAAACCTTTCAGGGGAGCATTTGCAACCGGTTGGCACCATTTTTGAGTGAATTGCCAAAAGTCATATTTTAGCTGAAATTGTGACCCCGGGGCTTAGGGATTTTTTCAAAAAAATATTTTCCGCCGGTTCAGTTTTTGAGTGTTGATTTCTTGTTCTGTGATAAAAAGCCTTCTGTTTCGACTGCCAAACCTTTCAGGGGAGCATTTGCAAGCTTCTGGCACCATTTTTGAGTGAATTGCCAAAAGTCAGATTTTTGCTGAAATTGTGACCCCGGGGCTTAGGGATTTTTTCAAAAAAATATTTTCCGCCGGTTAAGTTTTTGAGGGCTGATTTCTTGTCCTGTGATAAAAAGCCTTCTGTTTCGACTGCCAAACCTTTCAGGGGAGCATTTGCAAGCTTCTGGCACCATTTTTGAGTGAATTGCCAAAAGTCAGATTTTTGCTGAAATTGTGACCCCGGGGCTTAGGGATTTTTTCAAAAAAATATTTTCCGCCGGTTAAGTTGTTGAGGGCTGATTTCTTGTCCTGTGATAAAAAGCCTTCTGTTTCGACTGCCAAACCTTTCAGGGGAGGATTTGTAACCGGTTGGCACCATTTTGGAGTGAATTGCAAAAAGTCAGATTTTTGCTGAAATTGTGACCCCGGGGCTTAGGGATTTTTTCAAAAAAATATTTTCCGCCGGTTAAGTTTTTGAGGGCTGATTTCTTGTCCTGTGATAAAAAGCCTTCTGTTTCCATCGACAACGCTTTCAGGGGAGCATTTGCAACCGGTTGGCACCATTTTTGAATGAATTGCCAAAAGTCAGTTTTTTGCTCAGGGATTTTTTCAAAAAAATATTTTCTGCCGGTTAAGTTGTTGAAGGCTGATTTCTTGTCCTGTGATAAAAAGCCTTCTGTTTCCATCGACAACGCTTTCAGGGGAGCATTTGCAAGCTTCTGACATCATTTTTGAGTGAATTGCCAAAAGTCAGATTTTTGCTGAAATTGTGACCCCGGGGCTTAGGGATTTTTTCAAAAAAATATTTTCCGCCGGTTAAGTTGTTGAGGGCTGATTTCTTGTCCTGTGATAAAAAGCCTTCTGTTTCGACTGCCAAACCGTTCAGGGGAGCATTTGCAACCGGTTGGCACCATTTTTGAGTGAATTGCCAAAAGTCATATTTTTGCTGAAATTGTGACCCCGGGGCTTAGGGATTTTTTCAAAAAAATATTTTCCGCCGGTTAAGTTGTTGAGGGCTGATTTCTTGTCCTGTGATAAAAAGCCTTCTGTTTCGACTGCCAAACCTTTCAGGGCAGCATTTGCAAGCTTCTGACATCATTTTTGAGTGAATTGCCAAAAGTCATATTTTTGCTGAAATTCTGACCCCGGGGCTTAGGGATTTTTTCAAAAAAATATTTTCCGCCGATTAAGTTTTTGAGGGCTGATTTCTTGTCCTGTGATAAAAAGCCTTCTGTTTCCATCGCCAAAGCTTTCAGGGGAGCATTTGCAACCGGTTGGCACCATTTTTGAATGAATTGCCAAAAGTCAGTTTTTTGCTCAGGGATTTTTTCAAAAAAATATTTTCTGCCGGTTAAGTTGTTGAAGGCTGATTTCTTGTCCTGTGATAAAACGCCTTCTGTTTCCATCGACAACGCTTTCAGGGCAGCATTTGCAAGCTTCTGACATCATTTTTGAGTGAATTGCCAAAAGTCATCTTTTAGCTGAAATTCTGACCCCGGGGCTTAGGGATTTTTTCAAAAAAATATTTTCCGCCGGTTAAGTTTTTGAGGGCTGATTTCTTGTCCTGTGATAAAAAGCCTTCTGTTTCGACTGCGAAACCTTTCAGGGGAGCATTTGCAACCGGTTGGCACCATTTTTGAGTGAATTGCCAAAAGTCATATTTTAGCTGAAATTCTGACCCCGGGGCTTAGGGATTTTTTCAAAAAAATATTTTCCGCCGGTTCAGTTTTTGAGGGTTGATTTCTTGTTCTGTGATAAAAAGCCTTCTGTTTCGACTGCCAAACCTTTCAGGGGAGCATTTGCAAGCTTCTGGCACCATTTTTGAGTGAATTGCCAAAAGTCAGATTTTTGCTGAAATTGTGACCCCGGGGCTTAGGGATTTTTTCAAAAAAATATTTTCCGCCGGTTAAGTTTTTGAGGGCTGATTTCTTGTCCTGTGATAAAAAGCCTTCTGTTTCGACTGCCAAACCTTTCAGGGGAGCATTTGCAAGCTTCTGGCACCATTTTTGAGTGAATTGCCAAAAGTCAGATTTTTGCTGAAATTGTGACCCCGGTGCTTAGGGATTTTTTCAAAAAAATATTTTCCGCCAGTTAAGTTGCTGAGGGCTGATTTCTTGTCCTGTGATAAAAAGCCTTCTGTTTCGACTGCCAAACCGTTCAGGGGAGCATTTGCAACCGGTTGGCACCATTTTTGAGTGAATTGCCAAAAGTCATATTTTTGCTGAAATTGTGACCCCGGGGCTTAGGGATTTTTTCAAAAAAATATTTTCCGCCGGTTAAGTTGTTGAGGGCTGATTTCTTGTCCTGTGATAAAAAGCCTTCTGTTTCGACTGCCAAACCTTTCAGGGCAGCATTTGCAAGCTTCTGACATCATTTTTGAGTGAATTGCCAAAAGTCATATTTTTGCTGAAATTCTGACCCCGGGGCTTAGGGATTTTTTCAAAAAAATATTTTCCGCCGATTAAGTTTTTGAGGGCTGATTTCTTGTCCTGTGATAAAAAGCCTTCTGTTTCCATCGACAAAGCTTTCAGGGGAGCATTTGCAACCGGTTGGCACCATTTTTGAATGAATTGCCAAAAGTCAGTTTTTTGCTCAGGGATTTTTTCAAAAAAATATTTTCTGCCGGTTAAGTTGTTGAAGGCTGATTTCTTGTCCTGTGATAAAAAGCCTTCTGTTTCCATCGACAACGCTTTCAGGGCAGCATTTGCAAGCTTCTGACATCATTTTTGAGTGAATTGCCAAAAGTCATATTTTAGCTGAAATTCTGACCCCGGGGCTTAGGGATTTTTTCAAAAAAATATTTTCCGCCGGTTAAGTTTTTGAGGGCTGATTTCTTGTCCTGTGATAAAAAGCCTTCTGTTTCGACTGCCAAACCTTTCAGGGGAGCATTTGCAAGCTTCTGGCATCATTTTTGAGTGCATTGCCAAAAGTCAGATTTTTGCTGAAATTGTGACCCCGGGGCTTAGGGATTTTTTCAAAAAAATATTTTCCGCCGGTTAAGTTTTTGAGGGCTGATTTCTTGTCCTGTGATAAAAAGCCTTCTGTTTCCATCGACAACGCTTTCAGGGGAGCATTTGCAACCGGTTGGCACCATTTTTGAATGAATTGCCAAAAGTCAGTTTTTTGCTCAGGGATTTTTTCAAAAAAATATTTTCTGCCGGTTAAGTTGTTGAAGGCTGATTTCTTGTCCTGTGATAAAAAGCCTTCTGTTTCCATCGACAACGCTTTCAGGGGAGCATTTGCAAGCTTCTGGCACCATTTTTGAGTGAATTGCCAAAAGTCAGATTTTTGCTGAAATTGTGACCCCGGGGCTTAGGGATTTTTTCAAAAAAATATTTTCCGCCAGTTAAGTTGTTGAGGGCTGATTTCTTGTCCTGTGATAAAAAGCCTTCTGTTTCGACTGCCAAACCGTTCAGGGGAGCATTTGCAACCGGTTGGCACCATTTTTGAGTGAATTGCCAAAAGTCATATTTTTGCTGAAATTGTGACCCCGGGGCTTAGGGATTTTTTCAAAAAAATATTTTCCGCCGGTTAAGTTGTTGAGGGCTGATTTCTTGTCCTGTGATAAAAAGCCTTCTGTTTCGACTGCCAAACCTTTCAGGGCAGCATTTGCAAGCTTCTGACATCATTTTTGAGTGAATTGCCAAAAGTCATATTTTTGCTGAAATTCTGACCCCGGGGCTTAGGGATTTTTTCAAAAAAATATTTTCCGCCGATTAAGTTTTTGAGGGCTGATTTCTTGTCCTGTGATAAAAAGCCTTCTGTTTCCATCGCCAAAGCTTTCAGGGGAGCATTTGCAACCGGTTGGCACCATTTTTGAATGAATTGCCAAAAGTCAGTTTTTTGCTCAGGGATTTTTTCAAAAAAATATTTTCTGCCGGTTAAGTTGTTGAAGGCTAATTTCTTGTCCTGTGATAAAAAGCCTTCTGTTTCCATCGACAACGCTTTCAGGGCAGCATTTGCAAGCTTCTGACATCATTTTTGAGTGAATTGCCAAAAGTCATATTTTAGCTGAAATTCTGACCCCGGGGCTTAGGGATTTTTTCAAAAAAATATTTTCCGCCGGTTAAGTTTTTGAGGGCTGATTTCTTGTCCTGTGATAAAAAGCCTTCTGTTTCGACTGCGAAACCTTTCAGGGGAGCATTTGCAACCGGTTGGCACCATTTTTGAGTGAATTGCCAAAAGTCATATTTTAGCTGAAATTCTGACCCCGGGGCCTAGGGATTTTTTCAAGAAAATATTTTCCGCCGGTTCAGTTTTTGAGGGTTGATTTCTTGTTCTGTGATAAAAAGCCTTCTGTTTCGACTGCCAAACCTTTCAGGGGAGGATTTGCAACCGGTTGGCACCATTTTGGAGTGAATTGCAAAAGGTCAGATTTTTGCTGAAATTGTGACCCCGGGGCTTAGGGATTTTTTCAAAAAAATATTTTCCGCCGGTTAAGTTTTTGAGGGCTGATTTCTTGTCCTGTGATAAAAAGCCTTCTGTTTCCATCGACAACGCTTTCAGGGGAGCATTTGCAACCGGTTGGCACCATTTTTGAATGAATTGCCAAAAGTCAGTTTTTTGCTCAGGGATTTTTTCAAAAAAATATTTTCTGCCGGTTAAGTTGTTGAAGGCTGATTTCTTGTCCTGTGATAAAAAGCCTTCTGTTTCCATCGACAACGCTTTCAGGGGAGCATTTGCAAGCTTCTGACATCATTTTTGAGTGAATTGCCAAAAGTCAGATTTTTGCTGAAATTGTGACCCCGGGGCTTAGGGATTTTTTCAAAAAAATATTTTCCGCCGGTTAAGTTTTTGAGGGCTGATTTCTTGTCCTGTGATAAAAAGCCTTCTGTTTCCATCGACAACGCTTTCAGGGGAGCATTTGCAAGCTTCTGACATCATTTTTGAGTGAATTGCCAAAAGTCAGATTTTTGCTGAAATTGTGACCCCGGGGCTTAGGGATTTTTTCAAAAAAATATTTTCCGACGGTTAAGTTGTTGAGGGCTGATTTCTTGTCCTGTGATAAAAAGCCTTCTGTTTCCATCGACAACACTTTCAGGGGAGCATTTGCAAGCTTCTGGCATCATTTTTGAGTGAATTGCCAAAAGTCAGATTTTTGCTGAAATTGTGACCCTGGGGCTTAGGGATTTTTTCAAAAAAATATTTTCCGCCAGTTAAGTTGTTGAGGGCTGATTTCTTGTCCTGTGATAAAAAGCCTTCTGTTTCGACTGCCAAACCGTTCAGGGGAGCATTTGCAACCGGTTGGCACCATTTTTGAGTGAATTGCCAAAAGTCATATTTTTGCTGAAATTGTGACCCCGGGGCTTAGGGATTTTTTCAAAAAAATATTTTCCGCCGGTTCAGTTTTTGAGGGTTGATTTCTTGTCCTGTGATAAAAAGCCTTCTGTTTCGACTGCCAAACCTTTCAGGGGAGCATTTGCAACCGGTTGGCACCATTTTTGAATGAATTGCCAAAAGTCAGTTTTTTGCTCAGGGATTTTTTCAAAAAAATATTTTCTGCCGGTTAAGTTGTTGAAGGCTGATTTCTTGTCCTGTGATAAAAAGCCTTCTGTTTCCATCGACAACGCTTTCAGGGCAGCATTTGCAAGCTTCTGACATCATTTTTGAGTGAATTGCCAAAAGTCATATTTTAGCTGAAATTCTGACCCCGGGGCTTAGGGATTTTTTCAAAAAAATATTTTCCGCCGGTTCAGTTTTTGAGGGTTGATTTCTTGTTCTGTGATAAAAAGCCTTCTGTTTCGACTGCCAAACCTTTCAGGGGAGCATTTGCAAGCTTCTGGCATCATTTTTGAGTGCATTGCCAAAAGTCAGATTTTTGCTGAAATTGTGACCCCGGGGCTTAGGGATTTTTTCAAAAAAATATTTTCCGCCGGTTAAGTTTTTGAGGGCTGATTTCTTGTCCTGTGATAAAAAGCCTTCTGTTTCGACTGCCAAACCTTTCAGGGGAGCATTTGCAAGCTTCTGGCACCATTTTTGAGTGAATTGCCAAAAGTCAGATTTTTGCTGAAATTGTGACCCCGGGGCTTAGGGATTTTTTCAAAAAAATATTTTCCGCCGGTTAAGTTGTTGAGGGCTGATTTCTTGTCCTGTGATAAAAAGCCTTCTGTTTCGACTGCCAAACCTTTCAGGGGAGGATTTGCAACCGGTTGGCACCATTTTTGAGTGAATTGCCAAAAGTCAGATTTTTGCTGAAATTGTGACCCCGGGGCTTAGGGATTTTTTCAAAAAAATATTTTCCGCCGGTTCAGTTTTTGAGGGCTGATTTCTTGTCCTGTGATAAAAAGCCTTCTGTTTCGACTGCCAAACCTTTCAGGGGAGCATTTGCAAGCTTCTGGCATCATTTTTGAGTGAATTGCCAAAAGTCAGATTTTTGCTGAAATTCTGACCCCGGGGCTTAGGGAATTTTTCAAAAAAATATTTTCCGCCAGTTATGTTTTTGAGGGCTGATTTCTTGTCCTGTGATAAAAAGCCTTCTGTTTCCATCGCCAAAGCTTTCAGGGGAGCATTTGCAACCGGTTGGCACCATTTTTGAGTGAATTGCCAAAAGTCAGATTTTTGCTGAAATTGTGACCCCGGGGCTTAGGGATTTTTTCAAAAAAATATTTTCCGCCGGTTAAGTTTTTGAGGGCTGATTTCTTGTCCTGTGATAAAAAGCCTTCTGTTTCCATCGCCAAAGCTTTCAGGGGAGCATTTGCAACCGGTTGGCACCATTTTTGAATGAATTGCCAAAAGTCAGTATTTGCTCAGGGATTTTTTCAAAAAAATATTTTCTGCCGGTTAAGTTGTTGAAGGCTGATTTCTTGTCCTGTGATAAAAAGCCTTCTGTTTCCATCGACAACGCTTTCAGGGGAGCATTTGCAAGCTTCTGACATCATTTTTGAGTGAATTACCAAAAGTCAGATTTTTGCTGAAATTGTGACCCCGGGGCTCAGGGATTTTTTCAAAACAATATTTTCCGCCGGTTAAGTTTTTGAGGGCTGATTTCTTGTCCTGTGATAAAAAGCCTTCTGTTTCCATCGCCAAAGCTTTCAGGGGAGCATTTGCTACCGGTTGGCACCATTTTTGAATGAATTGCCAAAAGTCAGTTTTTTGCTCAGGGATTTTTTCAAAAAAATATTTTCTGCCGGTTAAGTTGTTGAAGGCTGATTTCTTGTCCTGTGATAAAAAGCCTTCTGTTTCCATCGACAACGCTTTCAGGGCAGCATTTGCAAGCTTCTGACATCATTTTTGAGTGAATTGCCAAAAGTCATATTTTAGCTGAAATTCTGACCCCGGGGCTTAGGGATTTTTTTCAAAAAAATATTTTCCGCCGGTTAAGTTTTTGAGGGCTGATTTCTTGTCCTGTGATAAAAAGCCTTCTGTTTCGACTGCGAAACCTTTCAGGGGAGCATTTGCAACCGGTTGGCACCATTTTTGAGTGAATTGCCAAAAGTCATATTTTAGCTGAAATTGTGACCCCGGGGCTTAGGGATTTTTTCAAAAAAATATTTTCCGCCAGTTAAGTTGTTGAGGGCTGATTTCTTGTCCTGTGATAAAAAGCCTTCTGTTTCGACTGCCAAACCGTTCAGGGGAGCATTTGCAACCGGTTGGCACCATTTTTGAGTGAATTGCCAAAAGTCATATTTTTGCTGAAATTGTGACCCCGGGGCTTAGGGATTTTTTCAAAAAAATATTTTCCGCCGGTTCAGTTTTTGAGGTTTGATTTCTTGTCCTGTGATAAAAAGCCTTCTGTTTCGACTGCCAAACCTTTCAGGGGAGCATTTGCAACCGGTTGGCACCATTTTTGAATGAATTGCCAAAAGTCAGTTTTTTGCTCAGGGATTTTTTCAAAAAAATATTTTCTGCCGGTTAAGTTGTTGAAGGCTGATTTCTTGTCCTGTGATAAAAAGCCTTCTGTTTCCATCGACAACGCTTTCAGGGCAGCATTTGCAAGCTTCTGACATCATTTTTGAGTGAATTGCCAAAAGTCATATTTTAGCTGAAATTCTGACCCCGGGGCTCAGGGATTTTTTCAAAAAAATATTTTCCGCCGGTTAAGTTGTTGAAGGCTGATTTCTTGTCCTGTGATAAAAAGCCTTCTGTTTCCATCGACAACACTTTCAGGGCAGCATTTGCAAGCTTCTGACATCATTTTTGAGTGAATTGCCAAAAGTCAGATTTTTGCTGAAATTGTGACCCCGGGGCTTAGGGATTTTTTCAAAAAAATATTTTCCGCCGGTTAAGTTTTTGAGGGCTGATTTCTTGTCCTGTGATAAAAAGCCTTCTGTTTCCATCGCCAAACCTTTCAGGGGAGCATTTGCAACCGGTTGGCACCATTTTTGAATGAATTGCCAAAAGTCAGTTTTTTGCTCAGGGATTTTTTCAAAAAAATATTTTCTGCCGGTTAAGTTGTTGAAGGCTGATTTCTTGTCCTGTGATAAAAAGCCTTCTGTTTCGACTGCGAAACCTTTCAGGGGAGCATTTGCAACCGGTTGGCACCATTTTTGAGTGAATTGCCAAAAGTCAGATTTTTGCTGAAATTGTGACCCCGGGGCTTAGGGATTTTTTCAAAAAAAAATTTCCGCCAGTTAAGTTGCTGAGGGCTGATTTCTTGTCCTGTGATAAAAAGCCTTCTGTTTCCATCGACAACGCTTTCAGGGGAGCATTTGCAAGCTTCTGACATCATTTTTGAGTGAATTGCCAAAAGTCATATTTTAGCTGAAATTGTGACCCCGGGGCTTAGGGATTTTTTCAAAAAAATATTTTCCGCCGGTTAAGTTTTTGAGGGCTGATTTCTTGTCCTGTGATAAAAAGCCTTCTGTTTCGACTGCCATACCTTTCAGGGGAGCATTTGCAACTGCTTGGCACCATTTTTGAGTGAATTGCCAAAAGTCATATTTTTGCTGAAATTGTGACCCCGGGGCTTAGGGATTTTTTCAAAAAAATATTTTCCGCCGGTTAAGTTGTTGAGGGCTGATTTCTTGTCCTGTGATAAAAAGCCTTCTGTTTCGACTGCCAAACCTTTCAGGGCAGCATTTGCAAGCTTCTGACATCATTTTTGAGTGAATTGCCAAAAGTCATATTTTTGCTGAAATTCTGACCCCGGGGCTTAGGGATTTTTTCAAAAAAATATTTTCCGCCGGTTAAGTTTTTGAGGGCTGATTTCTTGTCCTGTGATAAAATGCCTTCTGTTTCGACTGCCAAACCTTTCAGGGGAGCATTTGCAACCGGTTGGCACCATTTTTGAGTGAATAGCCAAAAGTCATATTTTTGCTGAAATTGTGACCCCGGGGCTTAGGGATTTTTTCAAAAATATATTTTCCGCCGGTTACGTTGTTGAGGGCTGATTTCTTGTCCTGTGATAAAAAGCCTTCTGTTTGCATCGACAACGCTTTCAGGGGAGCATTTGCAACCGGTTGGCACCATTTTTGAGTGAATTGCCAAAAGTCAGATTTTTGCTCAGGGATTTTTTCAAAAAAATATTTTCTGCCGGTTAAGTTGTTGAAGGCTGATTTCTTGTCCTGTGATAAAAAGCCTTCTGTTTCCATCGACAACGCTTTCAGGGGAGCATTTGCAACCGGTTGGCATCATTTTTGAGTGAATTGCCAAAAGTCAGATTTTTGCTGAAATTGTGACCCCGGGGCTCAGGGATTTTTTCAAAAAAATATTTTCTGCCGGTTAAGTTGTTGAAGGCTGATTTCTTGTCCTGTGATAAAAAGCCTTCTGTTTCCATCGACAACACTTTCAGGGGAGCATTTGCAAGCTTCTGACATCATTTTTGAGTGCATTGCCAAAAGTCAGATTTTTCCTGAAATTGTGACCCCGGGGCTTAGGGATTTTTTCAAAAAAATATTTTCCGCCGGTTAAGTTTTTGAGGGCTGATTTCTTGTCCTGTGATAAAAAGCCTTCTGTTTCCATCGCCAAAGCTTTCAGGGGAGCATTTGCAACCGGTTGGCACCATTTTTGAATGAATTGCCAAAAGTCAGTTTTTTGCTCAGGGATTTTTTCAAAAAAATATTTTCTGCCGGTTAAGTTGTTGAAGGCTGATTTCTTGTCCTGTGATAAAAAGCCTTCTGTTTCCATCGACAACGCTTTCAGGGGAGCATTTGCAAGCTTCTGACATCATTTTTGAGTGAATTGCCAAAAGTCAGATTTTTGCTGAAATTGTGACCCCGGGGCTTAGGGATTTTTTCAAAAAAATATTTTCCGCCGGTTAAGTTTTTGAGGGCTGATTTCTTGTCCTGTGATAAAAAGCCTTCTGTTTCGACTGCCAAACCTTTCAGGGGAGCATTCGCAACCGGTTGGCACCATTTTTGAGTGAATTGCCAAAAGTCAGATTTTTGCTGAAATTGTGACCCCGGGGCTTAGGGATTTTTTCAAAAAAATATTTTCCGCCGGTTCAGTTTTTGAGGGTTGATTTCTTGTTCTGTGATAAAAAGCCTTCTGTTTCGACTGCCAAACATTTCAGGGGAGCATTTGCAAGCTTCTGGCATCATTTTTGAGTGCATTGCCAAAAGTCAGATTTTTTCTGAAATTGTGACCCTGGGGCTTAGGGATTTTTTCAAAAAAATATTTTCCGCCAGTTAAGTTGTTGAGGGCTGATTTCTTGTCCTTTGATAAAAAGCCTTCTGTTTCCATCAACAACGCTTTCAGGGGAGCATTTGCAACCGGTTGGCACCATTTTTGAGTGAATTGCCAAAAGTCAGATTTTTGCTGAAATTGTGACCCCGGGGCTTAGGGATTTTTTCAAAAAAATATTTTCCGCCAGTTAAGTGGTTGAGGGCAGATTTCTTGTCCTGTGATAAAAAGCCTTCTGTTTCGACTGCCAAACTTTTCAGGGGAGCATTTGCAACCGGTTGGCACCATTTTTGAGTGAATTGCCAAAAGTCATATTTTTGCTGAAATTGTGACAACGGGGATTAGGGATTTTTTCAAAAAAATATTTTCCGCCGGTTAAGTTTTTGAGGGCTGATTTCTTGTCCTGTGATAAAAAGCCTTCTGTTTCGACTGCCAAACCTTTCAGGGGAGGATTTGCAACCGGTTGGCACCATTTTTGAGTGAATTGCCAAAAGTCAGATTTTTGCTGAAATTGTGACCCCGGGGCTTAGGGATTTTTTCAAAAAAATATTTTCCGCCAGTTCAGTTTTTGAGGGTTGATTTCTTGTTCTGTGATAAAAAGCCTTCTGTTTCGACTGCCAAACCTTTCAGGGGAGCATTTGCAAGCTTCTGGCATCATTCTTGAGTGCATTGCCAAAAGTCAGATTTTTGCTGAAATTGTGACCCCGGGGCTTAGGGATTTTTTCAAAAAAATATTTTCCGCCAGTTAAGTTGTTGAGGGCTGATTTCTTGTCCTGTGATAAAAAGCCTTCTGTTTCCATCGACAACGCTTTCAGGGGAGCATTTGCAAGCTTCTGACATCATTTTTGAGTGAAT
The DNA here is from genome assembly GCF_965112155.1 of Podarcis liolepis. Classification (NCBI taxonomy): domain Eukaryota; kingdom Metazoa; phylum Chordata; class Lepidosauria; order Squamata; family Lacertidae; genus Podarcis; species Podarcis liolepis. The sequence continues at coordinate 127,364 of NW_028148919.1, read as the reverse complement.
TGCCAAAAGTCATATTTTAGCTAAAATTCTGACCCCGGGGCTTAGGGATTTTTTCAAAAAAATATTTTCCGCCGGTTAAGTTTTTGAGGGGTGATTTCTTGTCCTGTGATAAAAAGCCTTCTGTTTCGACTGCCAAACCTTTCAGGGGAGCATTTGCAACTGGTTGGCACCATTTTTGAGTGAATTGCCAAAAGTCATATTTTTGCTGAAATTGTGACCCCGGGGCTTAGGGATTTTTTCAAAAAAATATTTTCCGCCGGTTAAGTTTTTGAGGGCTGATTTCTTGTCCTGTGATAAAATGCCTTCTGTTTCGACTGCCAAACCTTTCAGGGGAGCATTTGCAACCGGTTGGCACCATTTTTGAGTGAATTGCCAAAAGTCATATTTTTGCTGAAATTGTGACCCCGGGGCTTAGGGATTTTTTCAAAAAAATATTTTCCGACGGTTAAGTTGTTGAGGGCTGATTTCTTGTCCTGTGATAAAAAGCCTTCTGTTTCGACTGCCAAACCTTTCAGGGGAGCATTTGCCAGCTTCTGGCATCATTCTTGAGTGCATTGCCAAAAGTCAGATTTTTGCTGAAATTGTGACCCCGGGGCTTAGGGATTTTTTCAAAAAAATATTTTCCGCCAGTTAAGTTGTTGAGGGCTGATTTCTTGTCCTGTGATAAAAAGCCTTCTGTTTCCATCGACAACGCTTTCAGGGGAGCATTTGCAAGCTTCTGACATCATTTTTGAGTGAATTGCCAAAAGTCATATTTTAGCTAAAATTCTGACCCCGGGGCTTAGGGATTTTTTCAAAAAAATATTTTCCGCCGGTTAAGTTGTTGAGGGCTGATTTCTTGTCCTGTGATAAAAAGCCTTCTGTTTCCATCGACAACGCTTTCAGGGGAGCATTTGCAAGCTTCTGACATCATTTTTGAGTGAATTGCCAAAAGTCAGATTTGTTGGAGCTGGAACTTAACGAGTTAAGTTTTTCCCATGATGCCACACCATTCTGACGTCAATTTTGGAAGCCTGGGAGGAGCTTGAGGCAAAGATTGCCAGTCCCACTCTGTACTCCGTGGGGAAAAGACGCAAGTCCGGCATGGCTGCAAATAGTCCTGGAAGTTCCTGAGAAATGTTGGAATAAATGCTGTAAATAGACAAGCTGGACTCTGTGTATTTGTCTTGAAGTTGAATCAAGCTGGTGACAGTTTTACACCGCTGTGCGAAGCTCTGCTGAGTCGTGACGGAGAGGCGCTGCGGAAGCGTGCCGGGCAGCCATATATCGCTAATCGAGGTTCGTAAATCAATTAGCGGGGGTCACGGCTAATAACCACAAGTCACAAGATTTTTGCTGAAATTGTGACCCCGGGGCTCAGGGATTTTTTCAAAAAAATATTTTCTGCCGGTTAAGTTGTTGAGGGTTGATTTCTTGTCCTGTGATAAAAAGCCTTCTGTTTCCATCGCCAAAGCTTTCAGGGGAGCATTTGCAACCGGTTGGCACCATTTTTGAATGAATTGCCAAAAGTCAGTTTTTTGATCAGGGATTTTTTCAAAAAAATATTTTCTGCCGGTTAAGTTGTTGAAGGCTGATTTCTTGTCCTGTGATAAAAAGCCTTCTGTTTCCATCGACAACGCTTTCAGGGCAGCATTTGCAAGCTTCTGACATCATTTTTGAGTGAATTGCCAAAAGTCATATTTTAGCTGATATTCTGACCCCGGGGCTTAGGGATTTTTTCAAAAAAATATTTTCCGCCGGTTAAGTTTTTGAGGGCTGATTTCTTGTCCTGTGATAAAAAGCCTTCTGTTTCGACTGCCAAACCTTACAGGGGAGCATTTGCAACCGGTTGGCACCATTTTTGAGTGAATTGCCAAAAGTCAGATTTTTGCTGAAATTGTGACCCCGGGGCTTAGGGATTTTTTCAAAAAAATATTTTCCGCCGGTTAAGTTTTTGAGGGCTGATTTCTTGTCCTGTGATAAAAAGCCTTCTGTTTCGACTGCCAAACCTTTCAGGGGAGCATTTGCAACTGGTTGGCACCATTTTTGAGTGAATTGCCAAAAGTCATATTTTTGCTGAAATTGTGACCCCGGGGTTTAGGAATTTTTTCAAAAAAATATTTTCCGCCAGTTAAGTTGTTGAGGGCTGATTTCTTGTCCTGTGATAAAAAGCCTTCTGTTTCCATCGACAACGCTTTCAGGGGAGCATTTGCAAGCTTCTGACATCATTTTTGAGTGAATTGCCAAAAGTCAGATTTGTTGGAGCTGGAACTTAACGAGTTAAGTTTTTCCCATGATGCCACACCATTCTGACGTCAATTTTGGAAGCCTGGGAGGAGCTTGAGGCAAAGATTGCCAGTCCCACTCTGTACTCCGTGGGGAAAAGACGCAAGTCCGGCATGGCTGCAAATAGTCCTGGAAGTTCCTGAGAAATGTTGGAATAAATGCTGTAAATAGACAAGCTGGACTCTGTGTATTTGTCTTGAAGTTGAATCAAGCTGGTGACAGTTTTACACCGCTGTGCGAAGCTCTGCTGAGTCGTGACGGAGAGGCGCTGCGGAAGCGTGCCGGGCAGCCATATATCGCTAATCGAGGTTCGTAAATCAATTAGCGGGGGTCACGGCTAATAACCACAAGTCACAGGTTATGGATCCATAAATCATCGCTTGTAAAACTGTCACGGGAGCTGTAAAATCTGCGGTGTCGAGCAGAGACGGCAGGAAGAGCAGGCAGAAGCAAACAAGCAAGCTGCAAGACGCAGAGAAGTGCCTGTGTTGCTGAGAACTGCGCAGAGCTGAGGTACCGTTTCTCCACGGAGCTGAGGAGCCGGAAGAGCTGGTGCGATCGTAAGTACAGCTTGGGGCCCCCTTGGGAGAACGGGAGAAGATGGCAGATGGCCAGGAAGGGATTCAAGCTCCGTTTGAACAGCTTGAGGAACTCACCGTCCAAGCGTGGAATACCTGGACAAAAAGGGTGAGAGCGTGGTTCATGGCCACGGAAGTTTGGGACATTTCCCAAAGGGAACCAGTGCAACTGGTGGACAGAGATGACAGAGTTGCAGGAAAGTCGCAATCTGCTTCTCTGGAGGAGAAAATGCAGAGGGAGATCTGCATGTTGAGAGCAGGTGTTCATGCTAATTTGCAACAGCACCTGGAGAGCGTTGAATCTGCGTGTGAGGCTTGGCGTGTGCTGAAACGTCTGTGTGAAGGCTCAGCAGGAGGCCAAGGGCAGATTGAAGCTGGAAGCCTAGAGATGGCTGGAGCCCCTATTCCTGATGATTTAGCCTCAAGGAGTGCTAGTGAGCAAGTCGGGGGGGCGGAAAGTTCCAAAGGCAAGTTTGAAAAGTTTTCCACTGAACCTGCTGGAATGAAGAGCAGCTTCAGGGGGGGCGAGGCTGGTGGGAGGCGCCGTTCCAGAAGGAGGAAGGCCAAGCCAGCTGGGAGCCCCGGGCAGTGTTTTTCCACTGGAGTTCAACGTCTGCGTGGCAGTTGCCCCCACCGGAGCACACAGGCGCAGCAGGATGTTGTCAAGGACATTTCTCATGGGAGCCAGTCGGGTTTCCATGGCAACAGGCCTGGGAAGGCAGGCAGGCGTAGAGCTGAACCAGGTGGTCGTGGTAAACAACACGAGTCTTATCAAGTCTCTGCGAGCATGGCTTTGTTCGAAGACGGCCGTGTGGAAAATTCCAAGTTTTGTTTTGTTATTGACTCTGCAGCTAATCGCAATTTGATTCCAGAGACACCTGCTGTCAAGAGGTGGAACTGCACGGCAATTCCTGCCGGGAAATCTGTACTGTTTGCAAATGGACAGAAAGGAAATCTAACTAACTCTGTAAATCTGCATTTTCGTATTTTACAGGAAACGCTGGAGTGTTGTACCGTTCCTGGGATGCACCACTGTCTTTTATCTGTGCCGTATCTACTGAAAAAGGGATTTACGGTTTGTTTTCAGGGTGATGTGTGCACAATCTCCAAAGGAGGGAGGATGCTTGCCAAGGTTAAAAAGGGGCAGAATGATCTCTTCATTCTTAAAACGTCTCTGGAGGGTGATGGGAAGGTTAAGAAAGCACAAGCACTGCGTGCTACAATTCCCAATCATGATGAATGTGTCCACATTTGGCATGCTAGGACGGCACATAGTTCAGTAGAAGAACTACAGGTGCTGCCGGAGGTTTCTAAGGGGTGTGAGATTTTAGAATGTGGACATGCTGTAAGTTGTGAAACTTGCAAGCTGGCAAAGATAAAAGGATGCAGTTATCCAAAAGTTGAGAGGACAACCACTAGGCCTTTTGAACAAATTCACGTAGATTTGTGGGGTCCTGTAAAAGAACCAAGTCTGGGAGGGTCAAGGTATCTGCTCTCGATGCAGGATAATTTTACACAGAATTCCTGGACACACGGTCTCAAATCCAAGGATGATGCAGCACAGCTGCTCAAACGTTGGATTGAGGAGGTGGAAGTAAAGTTTTCCACCAAAGTGCAAGCTGTCACAAGTGACAGGGGAGCTGAGTTTACAGGTTCTGCTTTGCAGAAGTACTTTCGCAAGAAAGGGATACGTCACACAGTGACTTCACCCAATCAGAGGGGAACAGCAGAGCTGAAGTGTCAGGCTCTGGTTAAAACTGCACAGGTGTTGCTGAAAGATTCTGGGTTACCTCCAAGGTTTTGGCTGGAGGCAATCAAGTATGTGAGCTTCACCTGGAATCGGACCTACAATTCCATGGTAGGGGACACACCGTTTGGGCTGTTGCATGGCAGGAAACCCCAGATTCATTTTTTGCGTATGTTCGGGTCACATGCGTCTGTGTCAGTACCTGCTGCGTTGCAGGGGCCAGATGGATCCAAGTTCCGGAAAATGATCTTCTGTGGGTATGAGCCAACAGCGAATGCGTGGAGGTTTGCATTTCCATCAGGTGATCAGAGTAAGTTACTGATCAGCAAGCACGCTGAGTTCTATGAGCAGGATGAAAAGTCAAAACCTGCTTCAAAGCGTGATGTTCTTTCAGAATGTCTTTCTGATTCAGAACAGGAAGATTCTGAGGGGGAGGAAGAAGAAACTGAGTCTGATGATGACGATCAGGTAACTGACCAAGGTCAGGAACAGGAGGAGGTATCTGTAATTTCTCCACAGGTTAAGAGAACACCCAAAAGCGAGCCCAGTTCTCCGGTGAGTGTAATGGAGAAGGTTCGAAAACGTTTTAAGTCAGAGGGGGAATCCCGTGAGGCTGAGGACACAGGTCCTGAGGGCAGTGAGTCAGAGGAAACATCTGAGTTTGTGCCCAGAAGGTCTAGTCGCTCAACGAAGGGCATTCCGCCGGAAAGGTACCAGGCGACAAGTGCGTGGGCCTGGTTCGCACAGTGTGATTCTGGGAGTGTTGAAGGGGTTCAACAGGTGCCTGGGAAAGATGCTGGGAAGGAGCACAAGGCAAAGGGAAAGGTGTTGAACACAAAAGGGTCTTGTCAGAAGGTGCGGCAAGGGGGGGTGTTGGAGCTGGAACTTAACGAGTTAAGTTTTTCCCATGATGCCACACCATTCTGACGTCAATTTTGGAAGCCTGGGAGGAGCTTGAGGCAAAGATTGCCAGTCCCACTCTGTACTCCGTGGGGAAAAGACGCAAGTCCGGCATGGCTGCAAATAGTCCTGGAAGTTCCTGAGAAATGTTGGAATAAATGCTGTAAATAGACAAGCTGGACTCTGTGTATTTGTCTTGAAGTTGAATCAAGCTGGTGACAGTTTTACACCGCTGTGCGAAGCTCTGCTGAGTCGTGACGGAGAGGCGCTGCGGAAGCGTGCCGGGCAGCCATATATCGCTAATCGAGGTTCGTAAATCAATTAGCGGGGGTCACGGCTAATAACCACAAGTCACAAGATTTTTGCTGAAATTGTGACCCCGGGGCTCAGGGATTTTTTCAAAAAAATATTTTCTGCCGGTTAAGTTGTTGAGGGTTGATTTCTTGTCCTGTGATAAAAAGCCTTCTGTTTCCATCGCCAAAGCTTTCAGGGGAGCATTTGCAACCGGTTGGCACCATTTTTGAATGAATTGCCAAAAGTCAGTTTTTTGATCAGGGATTTTTTCAAAAAAATATTTTCTGCCGGTTAAGTTGTTGAAGGCTGATTTCTTGTCCTGTGATAAAAAGCCTTCTGTTTCCATCGACAACGCTTTCAGGGCAGCATTTGCAAGCTTCTGACATCATTTTTGAGTGAATTGCCAAAAGTCATATTTTAGCTGATATTCTGACCCCGGGGCTTAGGGATTTTTTCAAAAAAATATTTTCCGCCGGTTAAGTTTTTGAGGGCTGATTTCTTGTCCTGTGATAAAAAGCCTTCTGTTTCGACTGCCAAACCTTACAGGGGAGCATTTGCAACCGGTTGGCACCATTTTTGAGTGAATTGCCAAAAGTCAGATTTTTGCTGAAATTGTGACCCCGGGGCTTAGGGATTTTTTCAAAAAAATATTTTCCGCCGGTTAAGTTTTTGAGGGCTGATTTCTTGTCCTGTGATAAAAAGCCTTCTGTTTCGACTGCCAAACCTTTCAGGGGAGCATTTGCAACTGGTTGGCACCATTTTTGAGTGAATTGCCAAAAGTCATATTTTTGCTGAAATTGTGACCCCGGGGCTTAGGAATTTTTTCAAAAAAATATTTTCCGCCAGTTAAGTTGTTGAGGGCTGATTTCTTGTCCTGTGATAAAAAGCCTTCTGTTTCCATCGACAACGCTTTCAGGGGAGCATTTGCAAGCTTCTGACATCATTTTTGAGTGAATTGCCAAAAGTCATATTTTAGCTGAAATTCTGACCCCGGGGCTTAGGGATTTTTTCAAAAAAATATTTTCCACCGGTTAAGTTTTTGAGGGCTGATTTCTTGTCCTGTGATAAAATGCCTTCTGTTTCGACTGCCAAACCTTTCAGGGGAGCATTTGCAACGGGTTGGCACCATTTTTGAGTGAATTGCCAAAAGTCAGATTTTTGCTGAAATTGTGACCCCGGGGCTTAGGGATTTTTTCAAAAAAATATTTTCCGCCGGTTAAGTTTTTGAGGGCTGATTTCTTGTCCTGTGATAAAAAGCCTTCTGTTTCGACTGCCAAACCTTTCAGGGGAGCATTTGCAAGCTTCTGGCATCATTTTTGAGTGAATTGCCAAAAGTCAGATTTTTGCTGAAATTGTGACCCCGGGGCTTAGGGATTTTTTCAAAAAATATTTTCCGCCGGTTAAGTTTTTGAGGGCTGATTTCTTGTCCTGTGATAAAAAGCCTTCTGTTTGCATCGCCAAAGCTTTCAGGGGAGCATTTGCAACCGGTTGGCATCATTTTTGAGTGAATTGCCAAAAGTCAGATTTTTGCTCAGGGATTTTTTCAAAAAAATATTTTCTGCCGGTTAAGTTGTTGAAGGCTGATTTCTTGTCCTGTGATAAAAAGCCTTCTGTTTCCATCGACAACGCTTTCAGGGGAGCATTTGCAACCGGTTGGCATCATTTTTGAGTGAATTGCCAAAAGTCAGATTTTTGCTGAAATTGTGACCCCGGGGCTCAGGGATTTTTTCAAAAAAATATTTTCCGACGGTTAAGTTGTTGAGGGCTGATTTCTTGTCCTGTGATAAAAAGCCTTCTGTTTCCATCGACAACACTTTCAGGGGAGCATTTGCAAGCTTCTGACATCATTTTTGAGTGAATTGCCAAAAGTCAGATTTTTGCTGAAATTCTGACCCCGGGGCTTAGGGATTTTTTCAAAAAAATATTTTCCGCCGGTTAAGTTGTTGAGGGCTGATTTCTTTTCCTGTGATAAAAAGCCTTCTGTTTCGACTGCCAAACCTTTCAGGGCAGCATTTGCAAGCTTCTGACATCATTTCTGAGTGAATTGCCAAAAGTCATATTTTGGCTGAAATTCTGACCCCGGGGCTTAGGGATTTTTTCAAAAAAATATTTTCCGCCGGTTAAGTTTTTGAGGGCTGATTTCTTGTCCTGTGATAAAATGCCTTCTGTTTCGACTGCCAAACCTTTCAGGGCAGCATTTGCAACCGGATGGCACCATTTTTGAGTGAATTGCCAAAAGTCAGATTTTTGCTGAAATTGTGACCGCGGGGCTTAGGGATTTTTTCAAAAAAATATTTTCCGCCGCTTAAGTTTTTGAGGGCTGATTTCTTGTCCTGTGATAAAAAGCCTTCTGTTTGCATCGCCAAAGCTTTCAGGGGAGCATTTGCAACCGGTTGGCACCATTTTTGAGTGAATTTCCAAAAGTCAGATTTTTGCTCAGGGATTTTTTCAAAAAAATATTTTCTGCCGGTTAAGTTGTTGAAGGCTGATTTCTTGTCCTGTGATAAAAAGCCTTCTGTTTCCATCGACAACGCTTTCAGGGGAGCATTTGCAACCGGTTGGCATCATTTTTGAGTGAATTGCCAAAAGTCAGATTTTTGCTGAAATTGTGACCCCGGGGCTTAGGCATTTTTTCAAAAAAATATTTTCCACCGGTTAAGTTTTTGAGGGCTGATTTCTTGTCCTGTGATAAAAAGCCTTCTGTTTCGACTGCCAAACCTTTCAGGGGAGCATTTGCAACCGGTTGGCACCATTTTTGAGTGAATTGCCAAAAGTCAGATTTTTTCTGAAATTGTGACCCCGGGGCTTAGGGATTTTTTCAAAAAGATATTTTATGCCAATTAAGTTTTTGAGGGCTGATTTCTTGTCCTGTGATAAAAGGCCTTCTGTTTCGACTGCCAAACCTTTCAGGGGAGCATTTGCAAGCTTCTGGCATCATTTTTGAGTGAATTGCCAAAAGTCATATTTTTGCTGAAATTGTGACCCCCGGGCTTAGGGATTTTTTCAAAAAAATATTTTCCGCCGGTTAAGTTTTTGAGGGCTGATTTCTTGTCCTGTGATAAAAAGCCTTCTGTCTGCATCGCCAAAGCTTTCAGGGGAGCATTTGCAACCGGTTGGCACCATTTTTGAGTGAATTGCCTAAAGTCAGATTTTTGCTCAGGGATTTTTTCAAAAAAATATTTTCTGCCGGTTAAGTTGTTGAAGGCTGATTTCTTGTCCTGTGATAAAAAGCCTTCTGTTTCCATCGACAACGCTTTCAGGGGAGCATTTGCAAGCGGTTGGCATCATTTTTGAGTGAATTGCCAAAAGTCAGATTTTTGCTGAAATTGTGACCCCGGGGCTTAGGGATTTTTTCAAAAAAATATTTTCCGCCAGTTAAGTGGTTGAGGGCAGATTTCTTGTCCTGTGATAAAAAGCCTTCTGTTTCGACTGCCAAACCTTTCAGGGGAGCATTTGCAACCGGTTGGCACCATTTTTGAGTGAATTGCCAAAAGTCATATTTTTGCTGAAATTCTGACCCCGGGGCTTAGGGATTTTTTCAAAAAAATATTTTCCGCCGGTTAAGTTGTTGAGGGCTGATTTCTTGTCCTGTGATAAAAAGCCTTCTGTTTCGACTGCCAAACCTTTCAGGGGAGCATTTGCAAGCTTCTGGAATCATTTTTGAGTGAATTGCCAAAAGTCAGATTTTTGCTGAAATTGTGACCCCGGGGCATAGGGATTTTTTCAAAAAATATTTTCCGCCGGTTAAGTTTTTGAGGGCTGATTTCTTGTCCTGTGATAAAAAGCCTTCTGTTTGCATCGCCAAAGCTTTCAGGGGAGCATTTGCAACCGGTTGGCATCATTTTTGAGTGAATTGCCAAAAGTCAGATTTTTGCTCAGGGATTTTTTCAAAAAAATATTTTCTGCCGGTTAAGTTGTTGAAGGCTGATTTCTTGTCCTGTGATAAAAAGCCTTCTGTTTCCATCGACAACGCTTTCAGGGGAGCATTTGCAACCGGTTGGCATCATTTTTGAGTGAATTGCCAAAAGTCAGATTTTTGCTGAAATTGTGACCCCGGGGCTCAGGGATTTTTTCAAAAAAATATTTTCCGACGGTTAAGTTGTTGAGGGCTGATTTCTTGTCCTGTGATAAAAAGCCTTCTGTTTCCATCGACAACACTTTCAGGGGAGCATTTGCAAGCTTCTGACATCATTTTTGAGTGAATTGCCAAAAGTCAGATTTTTGCTGAAATTGTGACCCCGGGGCTTAGGGATTTTTTCAAAAAAATATTTTCCGCCGGTTAAGTTTTTGAGGGCTGATTTCTTGTCCTGTGATAAAAAGCCTTCTGTTTCCATCGCCAAAGCTTTCAGGGGAGCATTTGCAACCGGTTGGCACCATTTTTGAATGAATTGCCAAAAGTCAGTTTTTTGCTCAGGGATTTTTTCAAAAAAATATTTTCCGCCGGTTAAGTTTTTGAGGGCTGATTTCTTGTCCTGTGATAAAAAGCCTTCTGTTTCCATCGACAACGCTTTCAGGGGAGCATTTGCAACCGGTTGGCACCATTTTTGAGTGAATTGCCAAAAGTCAGATTTTTGCTGAAATTGTGACACCGGGGCTTAGGGATTTTTTCAAAAAAATATTTTCCGCCAGTTAAGTTTTTGAGGGCTGGTTTCTTGTCCTGTGATACAAAGCTTTCTGTTTCCATCGACAACGCTTTCAGGGGAGCATTTGCAAGCTTCTGACATCATTTTTGAGTGAATTGCCAAAAGTCATATTTTTGCTGAAATTATGACCTCGGGGCTTAGGGATTTTTTCAAAAAAATATTTTCCGCCGGTTAAGTTTTTGAGGGCTGATTTCTTGTCCTGTGATAAAATGCCTTCTGTTTCGACTGCCAAACCTTTCAGGGCAGCATTTGCAACCGGATGGCACCATTTTTGAGTGAATTGCCAAAAGTCAGATTTTTGCTGAAATTGTGACCCCGGGGCTTAGCGATTTTTTCAAAAAAATATTTTCCCCCGGTTAAGTTTTTGAGGGCTGATTTCTTGTCCTGTGATAAAAAGCCTTCTGTTTCGACTGCCAAACCTTTCAGGGGAGCATTTGCAAGCTTCTGGCATCATTTTTGAGTGAATTGCCAAAAGTCAGATTTTTGCTGAAATTGTGACCCCGGGGCTTAGGGATTTTTTCAAAAAAATATTTTCCGCCGCTTAAGTTTTTGAGGGCTGATTTCTTGTCCTGTGATAAAAAGCCTTCTGTTTGCATCGCCAAAGCTTTCAGGGGAGCATTTGCAACCGGTTGGCACCATTTTTGAGTGAATTTCCAAAAGTCAGATTTTTGCTGAAATTGTGACCCCGGGGCTTAGGCATTTTTTCAAAAAAATATTTTCCGCCGGTTAAGTTTTTGAGGGCTGATTTCTTGTCCTGTGATAAAAAGCCTTCTGTTTCGACTGCCAAACCTTTCAGGGGAGCATTTGCAACCGGTTGGCACCATTTTTGAGTGAATTGCCAAAAGTCAGATTTTTTCTGAAATTCTGACCCCGGGGCTTAGGGATTTTTTCAAAAAAATATTTTCCGCCGGTTAAGTTTTTACGGGCTGATTTCTTGTCCTGTGATAAAAAGCCTTCTGTTTCCATCGCCAAAGCTTTCAGGGGAGCATTTGCAACCGGTTGGCACCATTTTTGAGTGAATTGCCAAAAGTCAGATTTTTGCTCAGGGATTTTTTCAAAAAAATATTTTCTGCCGGTTAAGTTGTTGAAGGCTGATTTCTTGTCCTGTGATAAAAAGCCTTCTATTTCGACTGCCAAACTTTTCAGGGGAGGATTTGCAACCGGTTGGCACCATTTTTGAGTGAATTGCCAAAAGTCAGATTTTTGCTGAAATTGTGACCCCGGGGCTTAGGGATTTTTTCAAAAAAATATTTTCCGCCAGTTAAGTGGTTGAGGGCAGATTTCTTGTCCTGTGATAAAAAGCCTTCTGTTTCGACTGCCAAACCTTTCAGGGGAGCATTTGCAACCGGTTGGCAACATTTTTGAGTGAATTGCCAAAAGTCATATTTTTGCTGAAATTCTGACCCCGGGGCTTAGGGATTTTTTCAAAAAAATATTTTCCGCCGGTTAAGTTGTTGAGGGCTGATTTCTTGTCCTGTGATAAAAAGCCTTCTGTTTCGACTGCCAAACCTTTCAGGGGAGCATTTGCAACCGGTTGGCACCATTTTTGAGTGAATTGCCAAAAGTCAGATTTTTGCTGAAATTGTGACCCCGGGGCTTAGGGATTTTTTCAAAAAAATATTTTCCGCCGGTTAAGTTGTTGAGGGCTGATTTCTTGTCCTGTGATAAAAAGCCTTCTATTTCGACTGCCAAACTTTTCAGGGGAGGATTTGCAACCGGTTGGCACCATTTTTGAGTGAATTGCCAAAAGTCAGATTTTTGCTGAAATTGTGACAACGGGGCTTAGGGATTTTTTCAAAAAAATATTTTCCGCCATTTCAGTTTTTGAGGGTTGATTTCTTGTCCTGTGATAAAAAGCCTTCTGTTTCGACTGCCAAACCTTTCAGGGGAGCATTTGCAAGCTTCTGGCATCATTTTTGAGTGCATTGCCAAAAGTCAGATTTTTGCTGAAATTGTGACCCCGGGGCTTAGGGATTTTTTCAAAAAAATATTTTCCGCCAGTTAAGTTGTTGAGGGCTGATTTCTTGTCCTGTGATAAAAAGCCTTCTGTTTCCATCGACAACGCTTTCAGGGGAGCATTTGCAAGCTTCTGACATGATTTTTGAGTGAATTGCCAAAAGTCATATTTTAGCTGAAATTGTGACCCCGGGGCTTAGGGATTTTTTCAAAAAAATATTTTCCGCCGGTTAAGTTTTTGAGGGCTGATTTCTTGTCCTGTGATAAAAAGCCTTCTGTTTCGACTGCCAAACCTTTCAGGGGAGCATTTGCAACCGGTTGGCACCATTTTTGAGTGAATTGCCAAAAGTCATATTTTTGCTGAAATTCTGACCCCGGGGCTTAGGGATTTTTTCAAAAAAATATTTTCCGCCGGTTAAGTTTTTGAGGGCTGATTTCTTGTCCTGTGATAAAAAGCCTTCTGTTTCCATCGCCAAAGCTTTCAGGGGAGCATTTGCAAGCTTCTGACATCATTTTTGAGTGAATTGCCAAAAGTCAGATTTTTGCTGAAATTGTGACCCCGGGGCTTAGGGATTTTTTCAAAAAAATATTTTCCGCCGCTTAAGTTTTTGAGGGCTGATTTCTTGTCCTGTGATAAAAAGCCTTCTGTTTGCATCGCCAAAGCTTTCAGGGGAGCATTTGCAACCGGTTGGCACCATTTTTGAGTGAATTTCCAAAAGTCAGATTTTTGCTCAGGGATTTTTTCAAAAAAATATTTTCTGCCGGTTAAGTTGTTGAAGGCTGATTTCTTGTCCTGTGATAAAAAGCCTTCTGTTTCCATCGACAACGCTTTCAGGGGAGCATTTGCAACCGGTTGGCATCATTTTTGAGTGAATTGCCAAAAGTCAGATTTTTGCTGAAATTGTGACCCCGGGGCTTAGGCATTTTTTCAAAAAAATATTTTCCGCCGGTTAAGTTTTTGAGGGCTGATTTCTTGTCCTGTGATAAAAAGCCTTCTGTTTCGACTGCCAAACCTTTCAGGGGAGCATTTGCAACCGGTTGGCACCATTTTTGAGTGAATTGCCAAAAGTCAGATTTTTGCTGAAATTGTGACCCCGGGGCTTAGGGATTTTTTCAAAAAAATATTTTCCGACGGTTAAGTTGTTGAGGGCTGATTTCTTGTCCTGTGATAAAAAGCCTTCTGTTTCCATCGACAACACTTTCAGGGGAGCATTTGCAAGCTTCTGACATCATTTTTGAGTGAATTGCCAAAAGTCAGATTTTTGCTGAAATTGTGACCCCGGGGCTTAGGGATTTTTTCAAAAAAATATTTTCCGCCGGTTAAGTTGTTGAGGGCTGATTTCTTGTCCTGTGATAAAAAGCCTTCTGTTTCGACTGCCAAACCTTTCAGGGCAGCATTTGCAAGCTTCTGACATCATTTTTGAGTGAATTGCCAAAAGTCAGCTTTTTGCTGAAATTGTGACCCCGGGGCTTAGGGATTTTTTCAAAAAAATATTTTCCACCGGTTAAGTTTTTGAGGGCTGATTTCTTGTCCTGTGATAAAATGCCTTCTTTTTCGACTGCCAAACCTTTCAGGCGAGCATTTACAACCGGTTGGCACCATTTTTGAGTGAATTGCCAAAAGACAGATTTTTGCTCAGGGATTTTTTCAAAAAAATATTTTCTGCCGGTTAAGTTGTTGAAGGCTGATTTCTTGTCCTGTGATAAAAAGCCTTCTGTTTCCATCGACAACGCTTTCAGGGGAGCATTTGCAACCGGTTGGCATCATTTTTGAGTGAATTGCCAAAAGTCAGATTTTTGCTGAAATTGTGACCCCGGGGCTCAGGGATTTTTTCAAAAAAATATTTTCCGACGGTTAAGTTGTTGAGGGCTGATTTCTTGTCCTGTGATAAAAAGCCTTCTGTTTCCATCGACAACACTTTCAGGGGAGCATTTGCAAGCTTTTGACATCATTTTTGAGTGAATTGCCAAAAGTCAGATTTTTGCTGAAATTGTGACCCCGGGGCTTAGGGATTTTTTCCAAAAAATATTTTCCGCCGGTTAAGTTGTTGAGGGCTGATTTCTTGTCCTGTGATAAAAAGCATTCTGTTTCGACTGCCAAACCTTTCAGGGGAGCATTTGCAAGCTTCTGGCATCATTTTTGAGTGAATTGCCAAAAGTCAGATTTTTGCTGAAATTGTGACCCCGGGGCTTAGGGATTTTTTCAAAAAAATATTTTCCGCCGCTTAAGTTTTTGAGGGCTGATTTCTTGTCCTGTGATAAAAAGCCTTCTGTTTGCATCGCCAAAGCTTTCAGGGGAGCATTTGCAACCGGTTGGCACCATTTTTGAGTGAATTTCCAAAAGTCAGATTTTTGCTCAGGGATTTTTTCAAAAAAATATTTTCTGCCGGTTAAGTTGTTGAAGGCTGATTTCTTGTCCTGTGATAAAAAGCCTTCTGTTTCCATCGACAACGCTTTCAGGGGAGCATTTGCAACCGGTTGGCATCATTTTTGAGTGAATTGCCAAAAGTCAGATTTTTGCTGAAATTGTGACCCCGGGGCTTAGGGATTTTTTCAAAAAAATATTTTCCGCCGCTTAAGTTTTTGAGGGCTGATTTCTTGTCCTGTGATAAAAAGCCTTCTGTTTGCATCGCCAAAGCTTTCAGGGGAGCATTTGCAACCGGTTGGCACCATTTTTGAGTGAATTTCCAAAAGTCAGATTTTTGCTCAGGGATTTTTTCAAAAAAATATTTTCTGCCGGTTAAGTTGTTGAAGGCTGATTTCTTGTCCTGTGATAAAAAGCCTTCTGTTTCCATCGACAACGCTTTCAGGGGAGCATTTGCAACCGGTTGGCATCATTTTTGAGTGAATTGCCAAAAGTCAGATTTTTGCTGAAATTGTGACCCCGGGGCTTAGGCATTTTTTCAAAAAAATATTTTCCGCCGGTTAAGTTTTTGAGGGCTGATTTCTTGTCCTGTGATAAAAAGCCTTCTGTTTTGACTGCCAAACCTTTCAGGGGAGCATTTGCAACCGGTTGGCACCATTTTTGAGTGAATTGCCAAAAGTCAGATTTTTGCTGAAATTGTGACCCCGGGGCTTAGGGATTTTTTCCAAAAAATATTTTCCGACGGTTAAGTTGTTGAGGGCTGATTTCTTGTCCTGTGATAAAAAGCCTTCTGTTTCGACTGCCAAACCTTTCAGGGGAGCATTCGCAACCGGTTGGCACCATTTTTGAGTGAATTGCCAAAAGTCAGATTTTTGCTGAAATTGTGACCCCGGGGCTTAGGGATTTTTTCAAAAAAATATTTTCCGCCGGTTCAGTTTTTGAGGGTTGATTTCTTGTTCTGTGATAAAAAGCCTTCTGTTTCGACTGCCAAACCTTTCAGGGGAGCATTTGCAAGCTTCTGGCATCATTTTTGAGTCCATTGCCAAAAGTCAGATTTTTGCTGAAATTGTGACCCCGGGGTTTAGGGATTTTTTCAAAAAAATATTTTCCGCCGGTTAAGTTTTTGAGGGCTGATTTCTTGTCCTGTGATAAAAAGCCTTCTGTTTGCATCGCCAAAGCTTTCAGGGGAGCATTTGCAACCGGTTGGCACCATTTTTGAGTGAATTGCCAAAAGTCAGATTTTTGCTCAGGGATTTTTTCAAAAAAATATTTTCTGCCGGTTAAGTTGTTGAAGGCTGATTTCTTGTCCTGTGATAAAAAGCCTTCTGTTTCCATCGACGACGATTTCAGGGGAGCATTTGCAACCGGTTGGCATCTTTTTTGATTGAATTGCCAAAAGTCAGATTTTTGCTGAAATTCTGACCCCGGGGCTTAGGGATTTTTTCAAAAAAATATATTCCGCCGGTTAAGTTTTTGAGGGCTGATTTCTTGTCCTGTGATAAAAAGCTTTATGTTTCGACTGCCAAACCTTTCAGGGGAGCATTTGCAAGCTTCTGGCATCATTTTTGAGTGAATTGCCAAAAGTCAGATTTTTGCTGAAATTGTGACCCCGGGGCTTAGGGATTTTTTCAAAAAAATATTTTCCGCCGGTTAAGTTGTTGAGGGCTGATTTCTTGTCCTGTGATAAAAAGCCTTCTGTTTCGACTGCCAAACCTTTCAGGGGAGGATTTGCAACCGGTTGGCACCATTTTTGAGTGAATTGCCAAAAGTCAGATTTTTCCTGAAATTGTGACCCCGGGGCTTAGGGATTTTCTCAAAAAAATATTTTCCGCCGGTTAAGTTGTTGAGGGCTGATTTCTTGTCCTGTGATAAAAAGCCTTCTGTTTCGACTGCCAAACCTTTCAGGGCAGCATTTGCAAGCTTCTGACATCATTTTTGAGTGAATTGCCAAAAGTCATATTTTTGCTGAAATTCTGACCCCGGGGCTTAGGGATTTTTTCAAAAAAATATTTTCCGCCGGTTAAGTTTTTGAGGGCTGATTTCTTGTCCTGTGATAAAAAGCCTTCTGTTTCCATCGCCAAAGCTTTCAGGGGAGCATTTGCAACCGGTTGGCACCATTTTTGAGTGAATTTCCAAAAGTCAGATTTTTGCTCAGGGATTTTTTCAAAAAACTATTTTCTGCCGGTTAAGTTGTTGAAGGCTGATTTCTTGTCCTGTGATAAAAAGCCTTCTGTTTCCATCGACAACGCTTTCAGGGGAGCATTTGCAAGCTTCGGACATAATTTTTGAGTGAATTGCCAAAAGTCAGATTTTTGCTGAAATTCTGACCCCGGGGCTTAGGGATTTTTTCAAAAAAATACATTCCGGCGGTTAAGTTTTTGAGGGCTGATTTCTTGTCCTGTGATAAAAACCCTTCTGTTTCGACTGCCAAACCTTTCAGGGGAGCATTTGCAAGCTTCTGGCATCATTTTTGAGTGAATTGCCAAAAGTCAGATTTTTGCTGAAATTGCGACCCCGGGGCTCAGGGATTTTTTCAAAAAAAAATTTTCCGCCGGTTAAGTTTTTGAGGGCTGATTTCTTGTCCTGTGATAAAAAGCCTTCTGTTTGCATCGCCAAAGCTTTCAGGGGAGCATTTGCAACCGGTTGGCACCATTTTTGAGTGAATTGCCGAAAGTCAGATTTTTGCTCAGGGATTTTTTCAAAAAAATATTTTCTGCCGGTTAAGTTTTTGAGGGCTGATTTCTTGTCCTGTGATAAAAAGCCTTCTGTTTGCATCGCCAAAGCTTTCAGGGGAGCATTTGCAACCGGTTGGCATCATTTTTGAGTAAATTGCCAAAAGTCAGATTTTTGCTGAAATTGTGACCCCGGGGCTTAGGGATATTTCAAAAAAATATTTTCCGCCGGTTAAGTTGTTGAGGGCTGATTTCTTGTCCTGTGATAAAAAGCCTTCTGTTTCCATCGACAACGCTTTCAGGGGAGCATTTGCAAGCTTCTGACATCATTTTTGAGTGAATTGCCAAAAGTCATATTTTTGCTGAAATTGTGACCCCGGGGCTTAGGGATTTTTTCAAAAAAATATATTCCGCCGGTTAAGTTGTTAAGGGCTGATTTCTTGTCCTGTGATAAAAAGCATTCTGTTTCGACTGCCAAACCTTTCAGGGGAGCATTTGCAAGCTTCTGGCATCATTTTTGAGTGAATTGCCAAAAGTCAGATTTTTGCTGAAATTGTGACCCCGGGGCTTAGGGATTTTTTCAAAAAAATATTTTCCGCCGCTTAAGTTTTTGAGGGCTGATTTCTTGTCCTGTGATAAAAAGCCTTCTGTTTGCATCGCCAAAGCTTTCAGGGGAGCATTTGCAACCGGTTGGCACCATTTTTGAGTGAATTTCCAAAAGTCAGATTTTTGCTCAGGGATTTTTTCAAAAAAATATTTTCTGCCGGTTAAGTTGTTGAAGGCTGATTTCTTGTCCTGTGATAAAAAGCCTTCTGTTTCCATCGACAACGCTTTCAGGGGAGCATTTGCAACCGGTTGGCATCATTTTTGAGTGAATTGCCAAAAGTCAGATTTTTGCTGAAATTGTGACCCCGGGGCTTAGGGATTTTTTCAAAAAAATATTTTCCGCCGCTTAAGTTTTTGAGGGCTGATTTCTTGTCCTGTGATAAAAAGCCTTCTGTTTGCATCGCCAAAGCTTTCAGGGGAGCATTTGCAACCGGTTGGCACCATTTTTGAGTGAATTTCCAAAAGTCAGATTTTTGCTCAGGGATTTTTTCAAAAAAATATTTTCTGCCGGTTAAGTTGTTGAAGGCTGATTTCTTGTCCTGTGATAAAAAGCCTTCTGTTTCCATCGGCAACGCTTTCAGGGGAGCATTTGCAACCGGTTGGCATCATTTTTGAGTGAATTGCCAAAAGTCAGATTTTTGCTGAAATTGTGACCCCGGGGCTTAGGCATTTTTTCAAAAAAATATTTTCCGCCGGTTAAGTTTTTGAGGGCTGATTTCTTGTCCTGTGATAAAAAGCCTTCTGTTTTGACTGCCAAACCTTTCAGGGGAGCATTTGCAACCGGTTGGCACCATTTTCGAGTGAATTGCCAAAAGTCAGATTTTTGCTGAAATTGTGACCCCGGGGCTTAGGGATTTTTTCCAAAAAATATTTTCCGACGGTTAAGTTGTTGAGGGCTGATTTCTTGTCCTGTGATAAAAAGCCTTCTGTTTCGACTGCCAAACCTTTCAGGGGAGCATTCGCAACCGGTTGGCACCATTTTTGAGTGAATTGCCAAAAGTCAGATTTTTGCTGAAATTGTGACCCCGGGGCTTAGGGATTTTTTCAAAAAAATATTTTCCGCCGGTTCAGTTTTTGAGGGTTGATTTCTTGTTCTGTGATAAAAAGCCTTCTGTTTCGACTGCCAAACCTTTCAGGGGAGCATTTGCAAGCTTCTGGCATCATTTTTGAGTCCATTGCCAAAAGTCAGATTTTTGCTGAAATTGTGACCCCGGGGTTTAGGGATTTTTTCAAAAAAATATTTTCCGCTGGTTAAGTTTTTGAGGGCTGATTTCTTGTCCTGTGATAAAAAGCCTTCTGTTTGCATCGCCAAAGCTTTCAGGGGAGCATTTGCAACCGGTTGGCACCATTTTTGAGTGAATTGCCAAAAGTCAGATTTTTGCTCAGGGATTTTTTCAAAAAAATATTTTCTGCCGGTTAAGTTGTTGAAGGCTGATTTCTTGTCCTGTGATAAAAAGCCTTCTGTTTCCATCGACGACGCTTTCAGGGGAGCATTTGCAACCGGTTGGCATCTTTTTTGATTGAATTGCCAAAAGTCAGATTTTTGCTGAAATTCTGACCCCGGGGCTTAGGGATATTTCAAAAAAATATTTTCCGCCGGTTAAGTTGTTGAGGGCTGATTTCTTGTCCTGTGATAAAAAGCCTTCTGTTTCCATCGACAACGCTTTCAGGGGAGCATTTGCAAGCTTCTGACATCATTTTTGAGTGAATTGCCAAAAGTCATATTTTTGCTGAAATTCTGACCCCGGGGCTTAGGGATTTTTTCAAAAAAATATATTCCGCCGGTTAAGTTTTTGAGGGCTGATTTCTTGTCCTGTGATAAAAAGCTTTATGTTTCGACTGCCAAACCTTTCAGGGGAGCATTTGCAAGCTTCTGGCATCATTTTTGAGTGAATTGCCAAAAGTCAGATTTTTGCTGAAATTGTGACCCCCGGGCTTAGGGATTTTTTCAAAAAAATATTTTCCGCCGGTTAAGTTTTTGAGGGCTGATTTCTTGTCCTGTGATAAAAAGCCTTCTGTTTCCATCGCCAAAGCTTTCAGGGGAGCATTTGCAACCGGTTGGCACCATTTTTGAGTGAATTTCCAAAAGTCAGATTTTTGCTCAGGGATTTTTTCAAAAAACTATTTTCTGCCGGTTAAGTTGTTGAAGGCTGATTTCTTGTCCTGTGATAAAAAGCCTTCTGTTTCCATCGACAACGCTTTCAGGGGAGCATTTGCAAGCTTCGGACATAATTTTTGAGTGAATTGCCAAAAGTCAGATTTTTGCTGAAATTCTGACCCCGGGGCTTAGGGATTTTTTCAAAAAAATACATTCCGCCGGTTAAGTTGTTGAGGGCTGATTTCTTGTCCTGTGATAAAAAGCCTTCTGTTTCGACTGCCAAACCTTTCAGGGGAGCATTTGCAAGCTTCTGGCATCATTTTTGAGTGAATTGCCAAAAGTCAGATTTTTGCTGAAATTGCGACCCCGGGGCTCAGGGATTTTTTCAAAAAAAAATTTTCCGCCGGTTAAGTTTTTGAGGGCTGATTTCTTGTCCTGTGATAAAAAGCCTTCTGTTTGCATCGCCAAAGCTTTCAGGGGAGCATTTGCAACCGGTTGGCACCATTTTTGAGTGAATTGCCGAAAGTCAGATTTTTGCTCAGGGATTTTTTCAAAAAAATATTTTCTGCCGGTTAAGTTGTTGAAGGCTGATTTCTTGTCCTGTGATAAAAAGCCTTCTGTTTCCATCGACGACGCTTTCAGGGGAGCATTTGCAACCGGTTGGCATCATTTTTGAGTGAATTGCCAAAAGTCAGATTTTTGCTGAAATTGTGACCCCGGGGCTTAGGGATATTTCAAAAAAATATTTTCCGCCGGTTAAGTTGTTGAGGGCTGATTTCTTGTCCTGTGATAAAAAGCCTTCTGTTTCCATCGACAACGCTTTCAGGGGAGCATTTGCAAGCTTCTGACATCATTTTTGAGTGAATTGCCAAAAGTCATATTTTTGCTGAAATTGTGACCCCGGGGCTTAGGGATTTTTTCAAAAAAATATATTCCGCCAGTTAAGTTTTTGAGGGCTGATTTCTTGTCCTGTGATAAAAAGCTTTATGTTTCGACTGCCAAACCTTTCAGGGGAGCATTTGCAAGCTTCTGGCATCATTTTTGAGTGAATTGCCAAAAGTCAGATTTTTGCTGAAATTGTGACCCCGGGGCTTAGGGATTTTTTCAAAAAAATATTTTCCGCCGGTTAAGTTGTTGAGGGCTGATTTCTTGTCCTGTGATAAAAAGCCTTCTGTTTCGACTGCCAAACCTTTCAGGGGAGGATTTGCAACCGGTTGGCACCATTTTTGAGTGAATTGCCAAAAGTCAGATTTTTCCTGAAATTGTGACCCCTGGGCTTAGGGATTTTTTCAAAAAAATATTTTCCGCCGGTTAAGTTGTTGAGGGCTGATTTCTTGTCCTGTGATAAAAAGCCTTCTGTTTCGACTGCCAAACCTTTCAGGGGAGGATTTGCAACCGGTTGGCACCATTTTTGAGTGAATTGCCAAAAGTCAGATTTTTCCTGAAATTGTGACCCCGGGGCTTAGGGATTTTTTCAAAAAAATATTTTCCGCCGGTTAAGTTTTTGAGGGCTGGTTTCTTGTCCTGTGATAAAAAGCCTTCTGTTTCCATCGCCAAAGCTTACAGGGGAGCATTTGCAACCGGTTGGCACCATTTTTGAGTGAATTGCCATAAGTCATATTTTTGCTGAAATTGTGACCCCGGGGCTTAGGGATTTTTTCAAAAAAATATTTTCCGCCGGTTACGTTTTTGAGGGCTGATTTCTTGTCCTGTGATAAAAAGCCTTCTGTTTCGACTGCCAAAACTTACAGGGGAGGATTTGCAACCAGTTGGCACCATTTTTGAGTGAATTGCCAAAAGTCAGATTTTTGCTGAAATTGTGACCCCGGGGCTTAGGGATTTTTTCAAAAAAATATTTTCCGCCGGTTAAGTTTTTGAGGGCTGATTTCTTGTCCTGTGATAAAAAGCCTTCTGTTTCCATCGCCAAAGCTTTCAGGGGAGCATTTGCAACCGGTTGGCACCATTTTTGAGTGAATTGCCAAAAGTCATATTTTTGCTGAAATTGTGACCCCGGGGCTTAGGGATTTTTTCAAAAAAATATTTTCTGCCGGTTAAGTTGTTGAAGGCTGATTTCTTGTCCTGTGATAAAAAGCCTTCTGTTTCCATCGACAACGCTTTCAGGGGAGCATTTGCAACCGGTTGGCACCATTTTTGAGTGAATTGCCAAAAGTCAGATTTTTGCTCAGGGATTTTTTCAAAAAAATATTTTCTGCCGGTTAAGTTGTTGAAGGCTGATTTCTTGTCCTGTGATAAAAAGCCTTCTGTTTCGACTGCCAAACCTTTCAGGGGAGCATTTGCAATCGGTTGGCACCATTTTTGAGTGAATTGCCAAAAGTCAGATTTTTGCTGAAATTGTGACCCCGGGGCTTAGGGATTTTTTCAAAAAAATATTTTCCGCCAGTTAAGTTTTTAAGGGCTGATTTCTTGTCCTGTGATAAAAAGCCTTCTGTTTCCATCGCCAAAGCTTTCAGGGGAGCATTTGCAACCGGTTGGCACCATTTTTGAGTGAATTGCCAAAAGTCAGATTTTTGCTGAAATTGTGACCCCGGGGCTTAGGGATTTTTTCAAAAAAATATTTTCCGCCAGTTAAGTTTTTGAGGGCTGATTTCTTGTCCTGTGATAAAAAGCCTTCTGTTTCCATCGCCAAAGCGATTTTTCCAGCGCCAAAGGGATTTTTTCAAAAAAATATTTTCCGCCGGTTAAGTTTTTGAGGGCTGATTTCTTGTCCTGTGATAAAAAGCCTTCTGTTTCCATCGCCAAAGCTTTCAGGGGAGCATTTGCAACCGGTTGGCACCATTTTTGAGTGAATTGCCAAAAGTCATATTTTTGCTGAAATTGTGACCCCGGGGCTTAGGGATTTTTTCAAAAAAATATTTTCCGCCGGTTAAGTTTTTGAGGGCTGATTTCTTGTCCTGTGATAAAAAGCCTTCGGTTTCGACTGCCAAACCTTTCAGGGGAGCATTTGCAACCGGTTGGCACCATTTTTGAGTGAATTGCCAAAAGTCAGATTTTTGCTGAAATTGTGACCCCGGGGCTAAGGGATTTTTTCAAAAAAATATTTTCCGCTGGTTAAGTTGTTGAGGGCTGATTTCTTGTCCTGTGATAAATAGCCGTCTGTTTCCATCGACAACGCTTTCAGGGGAGCATATGCAAGCTTCTGACATCATTTTTGAGTGAATTGCCAAAAGTCATATTTTTGCTGAAATTCTGACCCCGGGGCTTAGGGATTTTTTCAAAAAAATATTTTCCGCCGGTTAAGTTTTTGAGGGCTGATTTCTTGTCCTGTGATAAAAAGCCTTCTGTTTCGACTGCCAAACCTTTCAGGGGAGCATTTGCAAGCTTCTGGCATCATTTTTGAGTGAATTGCCAAAAGTCAGATTTTTGCTGAAATTGTGACCCCGGGGCTTAGGGATATTTTCAAAAAAATATTTTCCGCCGGTTAAGTTTTTGAGGGCTGATTTCTTGTCCTGTGATAAAAAGCCTTCTTTTTGCATCGCCAAAGCTTTCAGGGGAGCATTTGCAACCGGTTGGCACCATTTTTGAATGAATTGCCAAAAGTCAGTTTTTTGCTCAGGGATTTTTTCAAAAAAATATTTTCTGCCGGTTAAGTTGTTGAAGGCTGATTTCTTGTCCTGTGATAAAAAGCCTTCTGTTTCGACTGCCAAACCTTTCAGGGGAGCATTTGCAATCGGTTGGCACCATTTTTGATTGAATTGCCAAAAGTCAGATTTTTGCTGAAATTGTGACCCCGGGGCTTAGGGATTTTTTCAAAAAAATATTTTCCGCCAGTTAAGTTTTTGAGGGCTGGTTTCTTGTCCTGTGATACAAAGCTTTCTGTTTCCATTGACAACGCTTTCAGGGGAGCATTTGCAAGCTTCTGACATCATTTTTGAGTGAATTGCCAAAAGTCATATTTTTGCTGAAATTCTGACCCCGGGGCTTAGGGATTTTTTCAAAAAAATATTTTCCGCCGGTTAAGTTTTTAAGGGCTGATTTCTTGTCCTGTGATAAAAAGCCTTCTGATTCCATCGCCAAAGCTTTCAGGGGAGCATTTGCAACCGGTTGGCACCATTTTTGAGTGAATTGCCAAAAGTCAGATTTTTGCTCAGGGATTTTTTCAAAAAAATATTTTCTGACGGTTAAGTTGTTGAAGGCTGATTTCTTGTCCTGTGATAAAAAGCCTTCTGTTTCCATCAACAACGCTTTCAGGGGAGCATTTGCAACCGGTTGGCACCATTTTTGAGTGAATTGCCAAAAGTCAGATTTTTGCTGAAATTGTGACCCCGGGGCTTAGGGATTTTTTCAAAAAAATATTTTCCACCGGTTCAGTTTTTGAGGGTTGATTTCTTGTTCTGTGATAAAAAGTCTTCTGTTTCGACTGCCAAACCTTTCAGGGGAGCATTTGCAAGCTTCTGGCATCATTTTTGAGTGCATTGCCAAAAGTCAGATTTTTGCTGAAATTGTGACCCCGGGGCTTAGGGATTTTTTCAAAAAAATATTTTCCGCCGGTTAAGTTTTTGAGGGCTGATTTCTTGTCCTGTGATAAAAAGACTTCTGTTTCGACTGCCAAACCTTTCAGGGGAGCATTTGCAACCGGTTGGCACCATTTTTGAGTGAATTGCCAAAAGTCAGATTTTTGCTGAAATTGTGACCCCGGGGCTTAGGGATTTTTTCAAAAAAATATTTTCCGCCGGTTAAGTTGTTCAGGGCTGATTTCTTGTCCTGTGATAAAAAGCCTTCTGTTTCGACTGCCAAACCTTACAGGGGAGGATTTGAAACCGGTTGGCACCATTTTTGAGTGAATTGCCAAAAGTCATATTTTTGCTGAAATTGTGACCCCGGGGCTTAGGGATTTTTTCAAAAAAATATTTTCCGCCGGTTAAGTTTTTGAGGGCTGATTTCTTGTCCTGTGATAAAAAGCCTTCTGTTTCGACTGCCAAACCTTTCAGGGGAGCATTTGCAACCGGTTGGCACCATTTTTGAGTGAATTGCCAAAAGTCAGATTTTTGCTGAAATTGTGACCCCGGGGCTTAGGGATTTTTTCAAAAAAATATTTTCCGCCGGTTAAGTTGTTGAGGGCTGATTTCTTGTCCTGTGATAAAAAGCCTTCTGTTTCGACTGCCAAACCTTACAGGCGAGGATTTGCAACCGGTTGGCACCATTTTTGAGTGAATTGCCAAAAGTCAGATTTTTGCTGAAATTGTGACTCCGGGGCTTAGGGATTTTTTCAAAAAAATATTTTCCGCCGGTTAAGTTTTTGAGGGCTGATTTCTTGTCCTGTGATAAAAAGCCTTCTGTTTCCATCGCCAAAGCGATTTTTCCAGCGCCAAAGGGATTTTTTCAAAAAAATATTTTCCGCCGGTTAAGTTTTTGAGGGCTGATTTCTTGTCCTGTGATAAAAAGCCTTCTGTTTCCATCGCCAAAGCTTTCAGGGGAGCATTTGCAACCGGTTGGCACCATTTTTGAGTGAATTGCCAAAAGTCATATTTTTGCTGAAATTGTGACCCCGGGGCTTAGGGATTTTTTCAAAAAAATATTTTCCGCCGGTTAAGTTTTTGAGGGCTGATTTCTTGTCCTGTGATAAAAAGCCTTCGGTTTCGACTGCCAAACCTTTCAGGGGAGCATTTGCAACCGGTTGGCACCATTTTTGAGTGAATTGCCAAAAGTCAGATTTTTGCTGAAATTGTGACCCCAGGGCTTAGGGATTTTTTCAAAAAAATATTTTCCGCCGGTTAAGTTGTTGAGGGCTGATTTCTTGTCCTGTGATAAAAAGCCTTCTGTTTCCATCGACAACACTTTCAGGGGAGCATTTGAAAGCTTCTGACATCATTTTTGAGTGAATTGCCAAAAGTCATATTTTTGCTGAAATTCTGACCCCGGGGCTTAGGGATTTTTTCAAAAAAATATTTTCCGCCGGTTAAGTTTTTGAGGGCTGATTTCTTGTCCTGTGATAAAAAGCCTTCTGTTTCCATCGCCAAAGCTTTCAGGGGAGCATTTGCAACCGGTTGGCACCATTTTTGAATGAATTGCCAAAAGTCAGTTTTTTGCTCAGGGATTTTTTCAAAAAAATATTTTCTGCCGGTTAAGTTGTTGAAGGCTGATTTCTTGTCCTGTGATAAAAAGCCTTCTGTTTCCATCGACAACGCTTTCAGGGGAGCATTTGCAACCGGTTGGCACCATTTTTGAATGAATTGCCAAAAGTCAGTTTTTTGCTCAGGGATTTTTTCAAAAAAATATTTTCTGCCGGTTAAGTTGTTGAAGGCTGATTTCTTGTCCTGTGATAAAAAGCCTTCTGTTTCGACTGCCAAACCTTTCAGGGGAGCATTTGCAATCGGTTGGCACCATTTTTGAGTGAATTGCCAAAAGTCAGATTTTTGCTGAAATTGTGACCCCGGGGCTTAGGGATTTTTTCAAAAAAATATTTTCCGCCAGTTAAGTTTTTGAGGGCTGGTTTCTTGTCCTGTGATACAAAGCTTTCTGTTT
Source organism: Podarcis liolepis (assembly GCF_965112155.1). Classification (NCBI taxonomy): domain Eukaryota; kingdom Metazoa; phylum Chordata; class Lepidosauria; order Squamata; family Lacertidae; genus Podarcis; species Podarcis liolepis. Next base: position 100,757 of record NW_028148919.1, on the reverse strand, counting down.
CCATTGACAACGCTTTCAGGGGAGCATTTGCAAGCTTCTGACATCATTTTTGAGTGAATTGCCAAAAGTCATATTTTTGCTGAAATTCTGACCCCGGGGCTTAGGGATTTTTTCAAAAAAATATTTTCCGCCGGATAAGTTTTTGAGGGCTGATTTCTTGTCCTGTGATAAAAAGCCTTCTGTTTCGACTGCCAAACCTTTCAGGGGAGCATTTGCAACCGGTTGGCACCAATTTTGAGTGAATTGCCAAAAGTCAGATTTTTGCTGAAATTGTGACCCCGGGGCTTAGGGATTTTTTCAAAAAAATATTTTCCGACGGTTAAGTTGTTGAGGGCTGATTTCTTGTCCTGTGATAAAAAGCCTTCTGTTTCCATCGACAACACTTTCAGGGGAGCATTTGAAAGCTTCTGACATCATTTTTGAGTGAATTGCCAAAAGTCATATTTTTGCTGAAATTCTGACCCCGGGGCTTAGGGATTTTTTCAAAAAAATATTTTCCGCCGGTTAAGTTTTTGAGGGCTGATTTCTTGTCCTGTGATAAAAAGCCTTCTGTTTCGACTGCCAAACCTTTCAGGGGAGCATTTGCAAGCTTCTGGCATCATTTTTGAGTGAATTGCCAAAAATCAGATTTTTGCTGAAATTGTGACCCCGGGGCTTAGGGATATTTTCAAAAAAATATTTTCCGCCGGTTAAGTTTTTGAGGGCTGATTTCTTGTCCTGTGATAAAAAGCCTTCTGTTTGCATCGCCAAAGCTTTCAGGGGAGCATTTGCAACCGGTTGGCACCATTTTTGAGTGAATTTCCAAAAGTCAGATTTTTGCTCAGGGATATTTTCAAAAAAATATTTTCTGCCGGTTAAGTTGTTGAAGGCTGATTTCTTGTCCTGTGATAAAAAGCCTTCTGTTTCCATCGACAACGCTTTCAGGGGAGCATTTGCAACCGGTTGGCACCATTTTTGAATGAATTGCCAAAAGTCAGTTTTTTGCTCAGGGATTTTTTCAAAAAAATATTTTCTGCCGGTTAAGTTGTTGAAGGCTGATTTCTTGTCCTGTGATAAAAAGCCTTCTGTTTCGACTGCCAAACCTTTCAGGGGAGCATTTGCAATCGGTTGGCACCATTTTTGAGTGAATTGCCAAAAGTCAGATTTTTGCTGAAATTGTGACCCCGGGGCTTAGGGATTTTTTCAAAAAAATATTTTCCGCCGGTTAAGTTGTTCAGGGCTGATTTCTTGTCCTGTGATAAAAAGCCTTCTGTTTCGACTGCCAAACCTTACAGGGGAGGATTTGCAACTGGTTGGCACCATTTTTGAGTGAATTGCCAAAAGTCAGACTTTTGCTGAAATTGTGACCCCGGGGCTTAGGGATTTTTTCAAAAAAATATTTTCCGCCGGTTAAGTTTTTGAGGGCTGATTTCTTGTCCTGTGATAAAAAGCCTTCTGTTTCCATCGCCAAAGCTTTCAGGGGAGCATTTGAAACCGGTTGGCACCATTTTTGAGTGAATTGCCAAAAGTCATATTTTTGCTGAAATTGTGACCCCGGGGCTTAGGGATTTTTTCAAAAAAATATTTTCCGCCGGTTAAGTTTTTGAGGGCTGATTTCTTGTCCTGTGATAAAAAGCCTTCTGTTTCGACTGCCAAACCTTTCAGGGGAGCATTTGCAACCGGTTGGCACCATTTTTGAGTGAATTGCCAAAAGTCAGATTTTTGCTGAAATTGTGACCCCGGGGCTTAGGGATTTTTTCAAAAAAATATTTTCCGCCGGTTAAGTTGTTGAGGGCTGATTTCTTGTCCTGTGATAAAAAGCCTTCTGTTTCGACTGCCAAACCTTACAGGCGAGGATTTGCAACCGGTTGGCACCATTTTTGAGTGAATTGCCAAAAGCCAGATTTTTGCTGAAATTGTGACCCCGGGGCTTAGGGATTTTTTCAAAAAAATATTTTCCGCCGGTTAAGTTTTTGAGGGCTGATTTCTTGTCCTGTGATAAAAAGCCTTCTGTTTCCATCGCCAAAGCGATTTTTCCAGCGCCAAAGGGATTTTTTCAAAAAAATATTTTCCGCCGGTTAAGTTTTTGAGGGCTGATTTCTTGTCCTGTGATAAAAAGCCTTCTGTTTCCATCGCCAAAGCTTTCAGGGGAGCATTTGCAACCGGTTGGCACCATTTTTGAGTGAATTGCCAAAAGTCATATTTTTGCTGAAATTGTGACCCCGGGGCTTAGGGATTTTTTCAAAAAAATATTTTCCGCCGGTTAAGTTTTTGAGGGCTGATTTCTTGTCCTGTGATAAAAAGCCTTCGGTTTCGACTGCCAAACCTTTCAGGGGAGCATTTGCAACCGGTTGGCACCATTTTTGAGTGAATTGCCAAAAGTCAGATTTTTGCTGAAATTGTGACCCCAGGGCTTAGGGATTTTTTCAAAAAAATATTTTCCGCCGGTTAAGTTGTTGAGGGCTGATTTCTTGTCCTGTGATAAAAAGCCTTCTGTTTCCATCGACAACACTTTCAGGGGAGCATTTGAAAGCTTCTGACATCATTTTTGAGTGAATTGCCAAAAGTCATATTTTTGCTGAAATTCTGACCCCGGGGCTTAGGGATTTTTTCAAAAAAATATTTTCCGCCGGTTAAGTTTTTGAGGGCTGATTTCTTGTCCTGTGATAAAAAGCCTTCTGTTTCCATCGCCAAAGCTTTCAGGGGAGCATTTGCAACCGGTTGGCACCATTTTTGAATGAATTGCCAAAAGTCAGTTTTTTGCTCAGGGATTTTTTCAAAAAAATATTTTCTGCCGGTTAAGTTGTTGAAGGCTGATTTCTTGTCCTGTGATAAAAAGCCTTCTGTTTCCATCGACAACGCTTTCAGGGGAGCATTTGCAACCGGTTGGCACCATTTTTGAATGAATTGCCAAAAGTCAGTTTTTTGCTCAGGGATTTTTTCAAAAAAATATTTTCTGCCGGTTAAGTTGTTGAAGGCTGATTTCTTGTCCTGTGATAAAAAGCCTTCTGTTTCGACTGCCAAACCTTTCAGGGGAGCATTTGCAATCGGTTGGCACCATTTTTGAGTGAATTGCCAAAAGTCAGATTTTTGCTGAAATTGTGACCCCGGGGCTTAGGGATTTTTTCAAAAAAATATTTTCCGCCAGTTAAGTTTTTGAGGGCTGGTTTCTTGTCCTGTGATACAAAGCTTTCTGTTTCCATTGACAACGCTTTCAGGGGAGCATTTGCAAGCTTCTGACATCATTTTTGAGTGAATTGCCAAAAGTCATATTTTTGCTGAAATTCTGACCCCGGGGCTTAGGGATTTTTTCAAAAAAATATTTTCCGCCGGATAAGTTTTTGAGGGCTGATTTCTTGTCCTGTGATAAAAAGCCTTCTGTTTCGACTGCCAAACCTTTCAGGGGAGCATTTGCAACCGGTTGGCACCAATTTTGAGTGAATTGCCAAAAGTCAGATTTTTGCTGAAATTGTGACCCCGGGGCTTAGGGATTTTTTCAAAAAAATATTTTCCGACGGTTAAGTTGTTGAGGGCTGATTTCTTGTCCTGTGATAAAAAGCCTTCTGTTTCCATCGACAACACTTTCAGGGGAGCATTTGAAAGCTTCTGACATCATTTTTGAGTGAATTGCCAAAAGTCATATTTTTGCTGAAATTCTGACCCCGGGGCTTAGGGATTTTTTCAAAAAAATATTTTCCGCCGGTTAAGTTTTTGAGGGCTGATTTCTTGTCCTGTGATAAAAAGCCTTCTGTTTCGACTGCCAAACCTTTCAGGGGAGCATTTGCAAGCTTCTGGCATCATTTTTGAGTGAATTGCCAAAAATCAGATTTTTGCTGAAATTGTGACCCCGGGGCTTAGGGATATTTTCAAAAAAATATTTTCCGCCGGTTAAGTTTTTGAGGGCTGATTTCTTGTCCTGTGATAAAAAGCCTTCTGTTTGCATCGCCAAAGCTTTCAGGGGAGCATTTGCAACCGGTTGGCACCATTTTTGAGTGAATTTCCAAAAGTCAGATTTTTGCTCAGGGATATTTTCAAAAAAATATTTTCTGCCGGTTAAGTTGTTGAAGGCTGATTTCTTGTCCTGTGATAAAAAGCCTTCTGTTTCCATCGACAACGCTTTCAGGGGAGCATTTGCAACCGGTTGGCACCATTTTTGAATGAATTGCCAAAAGTCAGTTTTTTGCTCAGGGATTTTTTCAAAAAAATATTTTCTGCCGGTTAAGTTGTTGAAGGCTGATTTCTTGTCCTGTGATAAAAAGCCTTCTGTTTCGACTGCCAAACCTTTCAGGGGAGCATTTGCAATCGGTTGGCACCATTTTTGAGTGAATTGCCAAAAGTCAGATTTTTGCTGAAATTGTGACCCCGGGGCTTAGGGATTTTTTCAAAAAAATATTTTCCGCCGGTTAAGTTGTTCAGGGCTGATTTCTTGTCCTGTGATAAAAAGCCTTCTGTTTCGACTGCCAAACCTTACAGGGGAGGATTTGCAACTGGTTGGCACCATTTTTGAGTGAATTGCCAAAAGTCAGACTTTTGCTGAAATTGTGACCCCGGGGCTTAGGGATTTTTTCAAAAAAATATTTTCCGCCGGTTAAGTTTTTGAGGGCTGATTTCTTGTCCTGTGATAAAAAGCCTTCTGTTTCCATCGCCAAAGCTTTCAGGGGAGCATTTGAAACCGGTTGGCACCATTTTTGAGTGAATTGCCAAAAGTCATATTTTTGCTGAAATTGTGACCCCGGGGCTTAGGGATTTTTTCAAAAAAATATTTTCCGCCGGTTAAGTTTTTGAGGGCTGATTTCTTGTCCTGTGATAAAAAGCCTTCTGTTTCGACTGCCAAACCTTTCAGGGGAGCATTTGCAACCGGTTGGCACCATTTTTGAGTGAATTGCCAAAAGTCAGATTTTTGCTGAAATTGTGACCCCGGGGCTTAGGGATTTTTTCAAAAAAATATTTTCCGCCGGTTAAGTTGTTGAGGGCTGATTTCTTGTCCTGTGATAAAAAGCCTTCTGTTTCGACTGCCAAACCTTACAGGCGAGGATTTGCAACCGGTTGGCACCATTTTTGAGTGAATTGCCAAAAGCCAGATTTTTGCTGAAATTGTGACCCCGGGGCTTTGGGATTTTTTCAAAAAAATATTTTCCGCCGGTTAAGTTTTTGAGGGCTGATTTCTTGTCCTGTGATAAAAAGCCTTCTGTTTCCATCGCCAAAGCTTTCAGGGGAGCATTTGCAACCGGTTGGCACCATTTTTGAGTGAATTGCCAAAAGTCATATTTTTGCTGAAATTGTGACCCCGGGGCTTAGGGATTTTTTCAAAAAAATATTTTCCGCCGGTTAAGTTTTTGAGGGCTGATTTCTTGTCCTGTGATAAAAAGCCTTCGGTTTCGACTGCCAAACCTTTCAGGGGAGCATTTGCAACCGGTTGGCACCATTTTTGAGTGAATTGCCAAAAGTCAGATTTTTGCTGAAATTGTGACCCCAGGGCTTAGGGATTTTTTCAAAAAAATATTTTCCGCCGGTTAAGTTGTTGAGGGCTGATTTCTTGTCCTGTGATAAAAAGCCTTCTGTTTCCATCGACAACACTTTCAGGGGAGCATTTGAAAGCTTCTGACATCATTTTTGAGTGAATTGCCAAAAGTCATATTTTTGCTGAAATTCTGACCCCGGGGCTTAGGGATTTTTTCAAAAAAATATTTTCCGCCGGTTAAGTTTTTGAGGGCTGATTTCTTGTCCTGTGATAAAAAGCCTTCTGTTTCCATCGCCAAAGCTTTCAGGGGAGCATTTGCAACCGGTTGGCACCATTTTTGAATGAATTGCCAAAAGTCAGTTTTTTGCTCAGGGATTTTTTCAAAAAAATATTTTCTGCCGGTTAAGTTGTTGAAGGCTGATTTCTTGTCCTGTGATAAAAAGCCTTCTGTTTCCATCGACAACGCTTTCAGGGGAGCATTTGCAACCGGTTGGCACCATTTTTGAATGAATTGCCAAAAGTCAGTTTTTTGCTCAGGGATTTTTTCAAAAAAATATTTTCTGCCGGTTAAGTTGTTGAAGGCTGATTTCTTGTCCTGTGATAAAAAGCCTTCTGTTTCGACTGCCAAACCTTTCAGGGGAGCATTTGCAATCGGTTGGCACCATTTTTGAGTGAATTGCCTAAAGTCAGATTTTTGCTGAAATTGTGACTCCGGGGCTTAGGGATTTTTTCAAAAAAATATTTTCCGCCAGTTAAGTTTTTGAGGGCTGGTTTCTTGTCCTGTGATACAAAGCTTTCTGTTTCCATTGACAACGCTTTCAGGGGAGCATTTGCAAGCTTCTGACATCATTTTTGAGTGAATTGCCAAAAGTCATATTTTTGCTGAAATTCTGACCCCGGGGCTTAGGGATTTTTTCAAAAAAATATTTTCCGCCGGTTAAGTTTTTAAGGGCTGATTTCTTGTCCTGTGATAAAAAGCCTTCGGTTTCGACTGCCAAACCTTTCAGGGGAGCATTTGCAACCGGTTGGCACCATTTTTGAGTGAATTGCCAAAAGTCAGATTTTTGCTGAAATTGTGACCCCGGGGCTTAGGGATTTTTTCAAAAAAATATTTTCCGCCGGTTAAGTTGTTGAGGGCTGATTTCTTGTCCTGTGATAAATAGCCGTCTGTTTCCATCGACAACGCTTTCAGGGGAGCATTTGCAAGCTTCTGACATCATTTTTGAGTGAATTGCCAAAAGTCATATTTTTGCTGAAATTCTGACCCCGGGGCTTAGGGATTTTTTCAAAAAAATATTTTACGCCGGATAAGTTTTTGAGGGCTGATTTCTTGTCCTGTGATAAAAAGCCTTCTGTTTCGACTGCCAAACCTTTCAGGGGAGCATTTGCAACCGGTTGGCACCAATTTTGAGTGAATTGCCAAAAGTCAGATTTTTGCTGAAATTGTGACCCCGGGGCTTAGGGATTTTTTCAAAAAAATATTTTCCGACGGTTAAGTTGTTGAGGGCTGATTTCTTGTCCTGTGATAAAAAGCCTTCTGTTTCCATCGACAACACTTTCAGGGGAGCATTTGAAAGCTTCTGACATCATTTTTGAGTGAATTGCCAAAAGTCATATTTTTGCTGAAATTCTGACCCCGGGGCTTAGGGATTTTTTCAAAAAAATATTTTCCGCCGGTTAAGTTTTTGAGGGCTGATTTCTTGTCCTGTGATAAAAAGCCTTCTGTTTCGACTGCCAAACCTTTCAGGGGAGCATTTGCAAGCTTCTGGCATCATTTTTGAGTGAATTGCCAAAAGTCAGATTTTTGCTGAAATTGTGACCCCGGGGCTTAGGGATATTTTCAAAAAAATATTTTCCGCCGGTTAAGTTTTTGAGGGCTGATTTCTTGTCCTGTGATAAAAAGCCTTCTGTTTGCATCGCCAAAGCTTTCAGGGGAGCATTTGCAACCGGTTGGCACCATTTTTGAGTGAATTTCCAAAAGTCAGATTTTTGCTCAGGGATTTTTTCAAAAAAATATTTTCTGCCGGTTAAGTTGTTGAAGGCTGATTTCTTGTAGTGTGATAAAAAGCCTTCTGTTTCCATCGACAATGCTTTCAGGGGAGCATTTGCAACCGGTTGGCACCATTTTTGAATGAATTGCCAAAAGTCAGTTTTTTGCTCAGGGATTTTTTCAAAAAAATATTTTCCGCCAGTTAAGTTTTTGAGGGCTGGTTTCTTGTCCTGTGATACAAAGCTTTCTGTTTCCATTGACAACGCTTTCAGGGGAGCATTTGCAAGCTTCTGACATCATTTTTGAGTGAATTGCCAAAAGTCATATTTTTGCTGAAATTCTGACCCCGGGGCTTAGGGATTTTTTCAAAAAAATATTTTCCGCCGGTTAAGTTTTTAAGGGCTGATTTCTTGTCCTGTGATAAAAAGCCTTCGGTTTCGACTGCCAAACCTTTCAGGGGAGCATTTGCAACCGGTTGGCACCATTTTTGAGTGAATTGCCAAAAGTCAGATTTTTGCTGAAATTGTGACCCCGGGGCTTAGGGATTTTTTCAAAAAAATATTTTCCGCCGGTTAAGTTGTTGAGGGCTGATTTCTTGTCCTGTGATAAATAGCCGTCTGTTTCCATCGACAACGCTTTCAGGGGAGCATTTGCAAGCTTCTGACATCATTTTTGAGTGAATTGCCAAAAGTCATATTTTTGCTGAAATTCTGACCCCGGGGCTTAGGGATTTTTTCAAAAAAATATTTTACGCCGGATAAGTTTTTGAGGGCTGATTTCTTGTCCTGTGATAAAAAGCCTTCTGTTTCGACTGCCAAACCTTTCAGGGGAGCATTTGCAACCGGTTGGCACCAATTTTGAGTGAATTGCCAAAAGTCAGATTTTTGCTGAAATTGTGACCCCGGGGCTTAGGGATTTTTTCAAAAAAATATTTTCCGACGGTTAAGTTGTTGAGGGCTGATTTCTTGTCCTGTGATAAAAAGCCTTCTGTTTCCATCGACAACACTTTCAGGGGAGCATTTGAAAGCTTCTGACATCATTTTTGAGTGAATTGCCAAAAGTCATATTTTTGCTGAAATTCTGACCCCGGGGCTTAGGGATTTTTTCAAAAAAATATTTTCCGCCGGTTAAGTTTTTGAGGGCTGATTTCTTGTCCTGTGATAAAAAGCCTTCTGTTTCGACTGCCAAACCTTTCAGGGGAGCATTTGCAAGCTTCTGGCATCATTTTTGAGTGAATTGCCAAAAGTCAGATTTTTGCTGAAATTGTGACCCCGGGGCTTAGGGATATTTTCAAAAAAATATTTTCCGCCGGTTAAGTTTTTGAGGGCTGATTTCTTGTCCTGTGATAAAAAGCCTTCTGTTTGCATCGCCAAAGCTTTCAGGGGAGCATTTGCAACCGGTTGGCACCATTTTTGAGTGAATTTCCAAAAGTCAGATTTTTGCTCAGGGATTTTTTCAAAAAAATATTTTCTGCCGGTTAAGTTGTTGAAGGCTGATTTCTTGTAGTGTGATAAAAAGCCTTCTGTTTCCATCGACAACGCTTTCAGGGGAGCATTTGCAACCGGTTGGCACCATTTTTGAATGAATTGCCAAAAGTCAGTTTTTTGCTCAGGGATTTTTTCAAAAAAATATTTTCTGCCGGTTAAGTTGTTGAAGGCTGATTTCTTGTCCTGTGATAAAAAGCCTTCTGTTTCGACTGCCAAACCTTTCAGGGGAGCATTTGCAATCGGTTGGCACCATTTTTGAGTGAATTGCCAAAAGTCAGATTTTTGCTGAAATTGTGACCCCGGGGCTTAGGGATTTTTTCAAAAAAATATTTTCCGCCAGTTAAGTTTTTGAGGGCTGGTTTCTTGTCCTGTGATACAAAGCTTTCTGTTTCCATTGACAACGCTTTCAGGGGAGCATTTGCAAGCTTCTGACATCATTTTTGAGTGAATTGCCAAAAGTCATATTTTTGCTGAAATTCTGACCCCGGGGCTTAGGGATTTTTTCAAAAAAATATTTTCCGCCGGTTAAGTTTTTAAGGGCTGATTTCTTGTCCTGTGATAAAAAGCCTTCTGTTTCCATCGCCAAAGCTTTCAGGGGAGCATTTGCAACCGGTTGGCACCATTTTTGAGTGAATTGCCAAAAGTCAGATTTTTGCTCAGGGATTTTTTCAAAAAAATATTTTCTGCCGGTTAAGTTGTTGAAGGCTGATTTCTTGTCCTGTGATAAAAAGCCTTCTGTTTCCATCAACAACGCTTTCAGGGGAGCATTTGCAACCGGTTGGCACCATTTTTGAGTGAATTGCCAAAAGTCAGATTTTTGCTGAAATTGTGACCCCGGGGCTTAGGGATTTTTTCAAAAAAATATTTTCCACCGGTTCAGTTTTTGAGGGTTGATTTCTTGTTCTGTGATAAAAAGTCTTCTGTTTCGACTGCCAAACCTTTCAGGGGAGCATTTGCAAGCTTCTGGCATCATTTTTGAGTGCATTGCCAAAAGTCAGATTTTTGCTGAAATTGTGACCCCGGGGCTTAGGGATTTTTTCAAAAAAATATTTTCCGCCGGTTAAGTTTTTGAGGGCTGATTTCTTGTCCTGTGATAAAAAGCCTTCTGTTTCGACTGCCAAACCTTTCAGGGGAGCATTTGCAACCGGTTGGCACCATTTTTGAGTGAATTGCCAAAAGTCAGATTTTTGCTGAAATTGTGACCCCGGGGCTTAGGGATTTTTTCAAAAAAATATTTTCCGCCGGTTAAGTTGTTGAGGGCTGATTTCTTGTCCTGTGATAAAAAGCCTTCTGTTTCGACTGCCAAACCTTACAGGGGAGGATTTGCAACTGGTTGGCACCATTTTTGAGTGAATTGCCAAAAGTCAGATTTTTGCTGAAATTGTGACCCCGGGGCTTAGGGATTTTTTCAAAAAAATATTTTCCGCCGGTTAAGTTTTTGAGGGCTGATTTCTTGTCCTGTGATAAAAAGCCTTCTGTTTCCATCGCCAAAGCTTTCAGGGGAGCATTTGAAACCGGTTGGCACCATTTTTGAGTGAATTGCCAAAAGTCATATTTTTGCTGAAATTGTGACCCCGGGGCTTAGGGATTTTTTCAAAAAAATGTTTTCCGCCGGTTAAGTTTTTGAGGGCTGATTTCTTGTCCTGTGATAAAAAGCCTTCTGTTTCCATCGACAACGCTTTCAGGGGAGCATTTGCAAGCTTCTGACATCATTTTTGAGTGAATTGCCAAAAGTCATATTTTTGCTGAAATTCTGACCCCGGGGCTTAGGGATTTTTTCAAAAAAATATTTTCCGCCGGTTAAGTTTTTAAGGGCTGATTTCTTGTCCTGTGATAAAAAGCCTTCTGTTTCCATCGCCAAAGCTTTCAGGGGAGCATTTGCAACCGGTTGGCACCATTTTTGAGTGTATTGCCAAAAGTCAGATTTTTGCTCAGGGATTTTTTAAAAAAATATTTTCTGCCGGTTAAGTTTTTGAAGGCTGATTTCTTGTCCTGTGATAAAAAGCCTTCTGTTTCCATCGCCAAACCTTTCAGGGGAGCATTTGCAACCGGTTGGCACCATTTTTGAGTGAGTTGCCAAAAGTCATATTTTTGCTGAAATTGTGACCCCGGGGCTTAGGGATTTTTTCAAAAAAATATTTTCCGCCGCTTAAGTTTTTGAGGGCTGATTTCTTGTCCTGTGATAAAAAGCCTTCTGTTTCCATCGCCAAAGCTTTCAGGGGAGCATTTGCAACCGGTTGGCACCATTTTTGAGTGTATTGCCAAAAGTCAGATTTTTGCTCAGGGATTTTTTAAAAAAATATTTTCTGCCGGTTAAGTTTTTGAAGGCTGATTTCTTGTCCTGTGATAAAAAGCCTTCTGTTTCCATCGCCAAACCTTTCAGGGGAGCATTTGCAACCGGTTGGCACCATTTTTGAGTGAGTTGCCAAAAGTCAGATTTTTGCTGAAATTGTGACCCCGGGGCTTAGGGATTTTTTCAAAAAAATATTTTCCGACGGTTAAGTTTTTGAGGGCTGATTTCTTGTCCTGTGATAAAAAGCCTTCTGTTTCCATCGACAACACTTTCAGGGGAGCATTTGAAAGCTTCTGACATCATTTTTGAGTGAATTGCCAAAAGTCATATTTTTGCTGAAATTCTGACCCCGGGGCTTAGGGATTTTTTCAAAAAAATATTTTCCGCCGGTTAAGTTTTTGAGGGCTGATTTCTTGTCCTGTGATAAAAAGCCTTCTGTTTCGACTGCCAAACCTTTCAGGGGAGCATTTGCAAGCTTCTGGCATCATTTTTGAGTGAATTGCCAAAAGTCAGATTTTTGCTGAAATTGTGACCCCGGGGCTTAGGGATTTTTTCAAAAAAATATTTTCCGCCGGTTAAGTTTTTGAGGGCTGATTTCTTGTCCTGTGATAAAAAGCCTTCTGTTTGCATCGCCAAAGCTTTCAGGGGAGCATTTGCAACCGGTTGGCACCATTTTTGAGTGAATTTCCAAAAGTCAGATTTTTGCTCAGGGATTTTTTCAAAAAAATATTTTCTGCCGGTTAAGTTGTTGAAGGCTGATTTCTTGTCCTGTGATAAAAAGCCTTCTGTTTCCATCGACAACGCTTTCAGGGGAGCATTTGCAACCGGTTGGCACCATTTTTGAATGAATTGCCAAAAGTCAGTTTTTTGCTCAGGGATTTTTTCAAAAAAATATTTTCTGCCGGTTAAGTTGTTGAAGGCTGATTTCTTGTCCTGTGATAAAAAGCCTTCTGTTTCCATCAACAACGCTTTCAGGGGAGCATTTGCAACCGGTTGGCACCATTTTTGAGTGAATTGCCAAAAGTCAGATTTTTGCTGAAATTGTGACCCCGGGGCTTAGGGATTTTTTCAAAAAAATATTTTCCACCGGTTCAGTTTTTGAGGGTTGATTTCTTGTTCTGTGATAAAAAGTCTTCTGTTTCGACTGCCAAACCTTTCAGGGGAGCATTTGCAAGCTTCTGGCATCATTTTTGAGTGCATTGCCAAAAGTCATATTTTTGCTGAAATTGTGACCCCGGGGCTTAGGGATTTTTTCAAAAAAATATTTTCCGCCGGTTAAGTTTTTGAGGGCTGATTTCTTGTCCTGTGATAAAAAGCCTTCTGTTTCGACTGCCAAACCTTTCAGGGGAGCATTTGCAACCGGTTGGCACCATTTTTGAGTGAATTGCCAAAAGTCAGATTTTTGCTGAAATTGTGACCCCGGGGCTTAGGGATTTTTTCAAAAAAATATTTTCCGCCGGTTAAGTTGTTGAGGGCTGATTTCTTGTCCTGTGATAAAAAGCCTTCTGTTTCGACTGCCAAACCTTACAGGGGAGGATTTGCAACTGGTTGGCACCATTTTTGAGTGAATTGCCAAAAGTCAGATTTTTGCTGAAATTGTGACCCCGGGGCTTAGGGATTTTTTCAAAAAAATATTTTCCGCCGGTTAAGTTTTTGAGGGCTGATTTCTTGTCCTGTGATAAAAAGCCTTCTGTTTCCATCGCCAAAGCTTTCAGGGGAGCATTTGAAACCGGTTGGCACCATTTTTGAGTGAATTGCCAAAAGTCATATTTTTGCTGAAATTGTGACCCCGGGGCTTAGGGATTTTTTCAAAAAAATGTTTTCCGCCGGTTAAGTTTTTGAGGGCTGATTTCTTGTCCTGTGATAAAAAGCCTTCTGTTTCCATCGACAACGCTTTCAGGGGAGCATTTGCAAGCTTCTGACATCATTTTTGAGTGAATTGCCAAAAGTCATATTTTTGCTGAAATTCTGACCCCGGGGCTTAGGGATTTTTTCAAAAAAATATTTTCCGCCGGTTAAGTTTTTAAGGGCTGATTTCTTGTCCTGTGATAAAAAGCCTTCTGTTTCCATCGCCAAAGCTTTCAGGGGAGCATTTGCAACCGGTTGGCACCATTTTTGAGTGTATTGCCAAAAGTCAGATTTTTGCTCAGGGATTTTTTAAAAAAATATTTTCTGCCGGTTAAGTTTTTGAAGGCTGATTTCTTGTCCTGTGATAAAAAGCCTTCTGTTTCCATCGCCAAACCTTTCAGGGGAGCATTTGTAACCGGTTGGCACCATTTTTGAGTGAGTTGCCAAAAGTCATATTTTTGCTGAAATTGTGACCCCGGGGCTTAGGGATTTTTTCAAAAAAATATTTTCCGCCGCTTAAGTTTTTGAGGGCTGATTTCTTGTCCTGTGATAAAAAGCCTTCTGTTTCCATCGCCAAAGCTTTCAGGGGAGCATTTGCAACCGGTTGGCACCATTTTTGAGTGTATTGCCAAAAGTCAGATTTTTGCTCAGGGATTTTTTAAAAAAATATTTTCTGCCGGTTAAGTTTTTAAAGGCTGATTTCTTGTCCTGTGATAAAAAGCCTTCTGTTTCCATCGCCAAACCTTTCAGGGGAGCATTTGCAACCGGTTGGCACCATTTTTGAGTGAGTTGCCAAAAGTCAGATTTTTGCTGAAATTGTGACCCCGGGGCTTAGGGATTTTTTCAAAAAAATATTTTCCGCCGGTTAAGTTTTTAAGGGCTGATTTCTTGTCCTGTGATAAAAAGCCTTCTGTTTCCATCGCCAAAGCTTTCAGGGGAGCATTTGCAACCGGTTGGCACCATTTTTGAGTGTATTGCCAAAAGTCAGATTTTTGCTCAGGGATTTTTTAAAAAAATATTTTCTGCCGGTTAAGTTTTTGAAGGCTGATTTCTTGTCCTGTGATAAAAAGCCTTCTGTTTCCATCGCCAAACCTTTCAGGGGAGCATTTGTAACCGGTTGGCACCATTTTTGAGTGAGTTGCCAAAAGTCATATTTTTGCTGAAATTGTGACCCCGGGGCTTAGGGATTTTTTCAAAAAAATATTTTCCGCCGCTTAAGTTTTTGAGGGCTGATTTCTTGTCCTGTGATAAAAAGCCTTCTGTTTCCATCGCCAAAGCTTTCAGGGGAGCATTTGCAACCGGTTGGCACCATTTTTGAGTGTATTGCCAAAAGTCAGATTTTTGCTCAGGGATTTTTTAAAAAAATATTTTCTGCCGGTTAAGTTTTTAAAGGCTGATTTCTTGTCCTGTGATAAAAAGCCTTCTGTTTCCATCGCCAAACCTTTCAGGGGAGCATTTGCAACCGGTTGGCACCATTTTTGAGTGAGTTGCCAAAAGTCAGATTTTTGCTGAAATTGTGACCCCGGGGCTTAGGGATTTTTTCAAAAAAATATTTTCCGACGGTTAAGTTTTTGAGGGCTGATTTCTTGTCCTGTGATAAAAAGCCTTCTGTTTCCATCGACAACACTTTCAGGGGAGCATTTGAAAGCTTCTGACATCATTTTTGAGTGAATTGCCAAAAGTCATATTTTTGCTGAAATTCTGACCCCGGGGCTTAGGGATTTTTTCAAAAAAATATTTTCCGCCGGTTAAGTTTTTGAGGGCTGATTTCTTGTCCTGTGATAAAAAGCCTTCTGTTTCGACTGCCAAACCTTTCAGGGGAGCATTTGCAAGCTTCTGGCATCATTTTTGAGTGAATTGCCAAAAGTCAGATTTTTGCTGAAATTGTGACCCCGGGGCTTAGGGATATTTTCAAAAAAATATTTTCCGCCGGTTAAGTTTTTGAGGGCTGATTTCTTGTCCTGTGATAAAAAGCCTTCTGTTTGCATCGCCAAAGCTTTCAGGGGAGCATTTGCAACCGGTTGGCACCATTTTTGAGTGAATTTCCAAAAGTCAGATTTTTGCTCAGGGATTTTTTCAAAAAAATATTTTCTGCCGGTTAAGTTGTTGAAGGCTGATTTCTTGTCCTGTGATAAAAAGCCTTCTGTTTCCATCGACAACGCTTTCAGGGGAGCATTTGCAACCGGTTGGCACCATTTTTGAATGAATTGCCAAAAGTCAGTTTTTTGCTCAGGGATTTTTTCAAAAAAATATTTTCTGCCGGTTAAGTTGTTGAAGGCTGATTTCTTGTCCTGTGATAAAAAGCCTTCTGTTTCGACTGCCAAACCTTTCAGGGGAGCATTTGCAATCGGTTGGCACCATTTTTGAGTGAATTGCCAAAAGTCAGATTTTTGCTGAAATTGTGACCCCGGGGCTTAGGGATTTTTTCAAAAAAATATTTTCCGCCAGTTAAGTTTTTGAGGGCTGGTTTCTTGTCCTGTGATACAAAGCTTTCTGTTTCCATTGACAACGCTTTCAGGGGAGCATTTGCAAGCTTCTGACATCATTTTTGAGTGAATTGCCAAAAGTCATATTTTTGCTGAAATTCTGACCCCGGGGCTTAGGGATTTTTTCAAAAAAATATTTTCCGCCGGTTAAGTTTTTAAGGGCTGATTTCTTGTCCTGTGATAAAAAGCCTTCTGTTTCCATCGCCAAAGCTTTCAGGGGAGCATTTGCAACCGGTTGGCACCATTTTTGAGTGAATTGCCAAAAGTCAGATTTTTGCTCAGGGATTTTTTCAAAAAAATATTTTCTGCCGGTTAAGTTGTTGAAGGCTGATTTCTTGTCCTGTGATAAAAAGCCTTCTGTTTCCATCAACAACGCTTTCAGGGGAGCATTTGCAACCGGTTGGCACCATTTTTGAGTGAATTGCCAAAAGTCAGATTTTTGCTGAAATTGTGACCCCGGGGCTTAGGGATTTTTTCAAAAAAATATTTTCCACCGGTTCAGTTTTTGAGGGTTGATTTCTTGTTCTGTGATAAAAAGTCTTCTGTTTCGACTGCCAAAGTTTTCAGGGGAGCATTTGCAAGCTTCTGGCATCATTTTTGAGTGCATTGCCAAAAGTCAGATTTTTGCTGAAATTGTGACCCCGGGGCTTAGGGATTTTTTCAAAAAAATATTTTCCGCCGGTTAAGTTTTTGAGGGCTGATTTCTTGTCCTGTGATAAAAAGCCTTCTGTTTCGACTGCCAAACCTTTCAGGGGAGCATTTGCAACCAGTTGGCACCATTTTTGAGTGAATTGCCAAAAGTCAGATTTTTGCTGAAATTGTGACCCCGGGGCTTAGGGATTTTTTCAAAAAAATATTTTCCGCCGGTTAAGTTGTTGAGGGCTGATTTCTTGTCCTGTGATAAAAAGCCTTCTGTTTCGACTGCCAAACCTTTCAGGGGAGCATTTGCAAGCTTCTGGCATCATTTTTGAGTGCATTGCCAAAAGTCATATTTTTGCTGAAATTGTGACCCCGGGGCTTAGGGATTTTTTCAAAAAAATGTTTTCCGCCGGTTAAGTTTTTGAGGGCTGATTTATTGTCCTGTGATAAACAGCCTTCTGTTTCCATCGACAACGCTTTCAGGGGAGCATTTGCAAGCTTCTGACATCATTTTTGAGTGAATTGCCAAAAGTCATATTTTTGCTGAAATTCTGACCCCGGGGCTTAGGGATTTTTTCAAAAAAATATTTTCCGCCGGTTAAGTTTTTAAGGGCTGATTTCTTGTCCTGTGATAAAAAGCCTTCTGTTTCCATCGCCAAAGCTTTCAGGGGAGCATTTGCAACCGGTTGGCACCATTTTTGAGTGTATTGCCAAAAGTCAGATTTTTGCTCAGGGATTTTTTAAAAAAATATTTTCTGCCGGTTAAGTTTTTGAAGGCTGATTTCTTGTCCTGTGATAAAAAGCCTTCTGTTTCCATCGCCAAACCTTTCAGGGGAGCATTTGCAACCGGTTGGCACCATTTTTGAGTGAGTTGCCAAAAGTCAGATTTTTGCTGAAATTGTGACCCCGGGGCTTAGGGATTTTTTCAAAAAAATATTTTCCGACGGTTAAGTTTTTGAGGGCTGATTTCTTGTCCTGTGATAAAAAGCCTTCTGTTTCCATCGACAACACTTTCAGGGGAGCATTTGAAAGCTTCTGACATCATTTTTGAGTGAATTGCCAAAAGTCATATTTTTGCTGAAATTCTGACCCCGGGGCTTAGGGATTTTTTCAAAAAAATATTTTCCGCCGGTTAAGTTTTTGAGGGCTGATTTCTTGTCCTGTGATAAAAAGCCTTCTGTTTCGACTGCCAAACCTTTCAGGGGAGCATTTGCAAGCTTCTGGCATCATTTTTGAGTGAATTGCCAAAAGTCAGATTTTTGCTGAAATTGTGACCCCGGGGCTTAGGGATATTTTCAAAAAAATATTTTCCGCCGGTTAAGTTTTTGAGGGCTGATTTCTTGTCCTGTGATAAAAAGCCTTCTGTTTGCATCGCCAAAGCTTTCAGGGGAGCATTTGCAACCGGTTGGCACCATTTTTGAGTGAATTTCCAAAAGTCAGATTTTTGCTCAGGGATTTTTTCAAAAAAATATTTTCTGCCGGTTAAGTTGTTGAAGGCTGATTTCTTGTCCTGTGATAAAAAGCCTTCTGTTTCCATCGACAACGCTTTCAGGGGAGCATTTGCAACCGGTTGGCACCATTTTTGAATGAATTGCCAAAAGTCAGTTTTTTGCTCAGGGATTTTTTCAAAAAAATATTTTCTGCCGGTTAAGTTGTTGAAGGCTGATTTCTTGTCCTGTGATAAAAAGCCTTCTGTTTCGACTGCCAAACCTTTCAGGGGAGCATTTGCAATCGGTTGGCACCATTTTTGAGTGAATTGCCAAAAGTCAGATTTTTGCTGAAATTGTGACCCCGGGGCTTAGGGATTTTTTCAAAAAAATATTTTCCGCCAGTTAAGTTTTTGAGGGCTGGTTTCTTGTCCTGTGATACAAAGTTTTCTGTTTCCATTGACAACGCTTTCAGGGGAGCATTTGCAAGCTTCTGACATCATTTTTGAGTGAATTGCCAAAAGTCATATTTTTGCTGAAATTCTGACCCCGGGGCTTAGGGATTTTTTCAAAAAAATATTTTCCGCCGGTTAAGTTTTTAAGGGCTGATTTCTTGTCCTGTGATAAAAAGCCTTCTGTTTCCATCGCCAAAGCTTTCAGGGGAGCATTTGCAACCGGTTGGCACCATTTTTGAGTGAATTGCCAAAAGTCAGATTTTTGCTCAGGGATTTTTTCAAAAAAATATTTTCTGCCGGTTAAGTTGTTGAAGGCTGATTTCTTGTCCTGTGATAAAAAGCCTTCTGTTTCCATCAACAACGCTTTCAGGGGAGCATTTGCAACCGGTTGGCACCATTTTTGAGTGAATTGCCAAAAGTCAGATTTTTGCTGAAATTGTGACCCCGGGGCTTAGGGATTTTTTCAAAAAAATATTTTCCACCGGTTCAGTTTTTGAGGGTTGATTTCTTGTTCTGTGATAAAAAGTCTTCTGTTTCGACTGCCAAAGCTTTCAGGGGAGCATTTGCAAGCTTCTGGCATCATTTTTGAGTGCATTGCCAAAAGTCAGATTTTTGCTGAAATTGTGACCCCGGTGCTTAGGGATTTTTTCAAAAAAATATTTTCCGCCGGTTAAGTTTTTGAGGGCTGATTTCTTGTCCTGTGATAAAAAGCCTTCTGTTTCGACTGCCAAACCTTTCAGGGGAGCATTTGCAACCAGTTGGCACCATTTTTGAGTGAATTGCCAAAAGTCAGATTTTTGCTGAAATTGTGACCCCGGGGCTTAGGGATTTTTTCAAAAAAATATTTTCCGCCGGTTAAGTTGTTGAGGGCTGATTTCTTGTCCTGTGATAAAAAGCCTTCTGTTTCGACTGCCAAACCTTTCAGGGGAGCATTTGCAAGCTTCTGGCATCATTTTTGAGTGCATTGCCAAAAGTCATATTTTTGCTGAAATTGTGACCCCGGGGCTTAGGGATTTTTTCAAAAAAATGTTTTCCGCCGGTTAAGTTTTTGAGGGCTGATTTCTTGTCCTGTGATAAAAAGCCTTCTGTTTCCATCGACAACGCTTTCAGGGGAGCATTTGCAAGCTTCTGACATCATTTTTGAGTGAATTGCCAAAAGTCATATTTTTGCTGAAATTCTGACCCCGGGGCTTAGGGATTTTTTCAAAAAAATATTTTCCGCCGGTTAAGTTTTTAAGGGCTGATTTCTTGTCCTGTGATAAAAAGCCTTCTGTTTCCATCGCCAAAGGTTTCAGGGGAGCATTTGCAACCGGTTGGCACCATTTTTGAGTGTATTGCCAAAAGTCAGATTTTTGCTCAGGGATTTTTTAAAAAAATATTTTCTGCCGGTTAAGTTTTTGAAGGCTGATTTCTTGTCCTGTGATAAAAAGCCTTCTGTTTCCATCGCCAAACCTTTCAGGGGAGCATTTGCAACCGGTTGGCACCATTTTTGAGTGAGTTGCCAAAAGTCATATTTTTGCTGAAATTGTGACCCCGGGGCTTAGGGATTTTTTCAAAAAAATATTTTCCGCCGCTTAAGTTTTTGAGGGCTGATTTCTTGTCCTGTGATGAAAAGCCTTCTGTTTCCATCGCCAAAGCTTTCAGGGGAGCATTTGCAACCGGTTGGCACCATTTTTGAGTGTATTGCCAAAAGTCAGATTTTTGCTGAAATTGTGACCCCGGGGCTTAGGGATTTTTTCAAAAAAATATTTTCCGCCGCTTAAGTTTTTGAGGGCTGATTTCTTGTCCTGTGATAAAAAGCCTTCTGTTTCCATCGCCAAAGCTTTCAGGGGAGCATTTGCAACCGGTTGGCACCATTTTTGAGTGAGTTGCCAAAAGTCATATTTTTGCTGAAATTGTGACCCCGGGGCTTAGGGATTTTTTCAAAAAAATATTTTCCGCCGCTTAAGTTTTTGAGGGCTGATTTCTTGTCCTGTGATAAAAAGCCTTCTGTTTCCATCGCCAAAGCTTTCAGGGGAGCATTTGCAACCGGTTGGCACCATTTTTGAGTGAGTTGCCAAAAGTCATATTTTTGCTGAAATTGTGACCCCGGGGCTTAGGGATTTTTTCAAAAAAAATATTTTCCGCCGGTTAAGTTGTTGAGGGCTGATTTCTTGTCCTGTGATAAAAAGCCTTCTGTTTCGACTGCCAAACCTTACAGGGGAGGATTTGCAACTGGTTGGCACCATTTTTGAGTGAATTGCCAAAAGTCAGTTTTTTGCTCAGGGATTTTTTCAAAAAAATATTTTCTGCCGGTTAAGTTGTTGAAGGCTGATTTCTTGTCCTGTGATAAAAAGCCTTCTGTTTCCATCGACAACGCTTTCAGGGGAGCATTTGCAAGCTTCTGACATCATTTTTGAGTGAATTGCCAAAAGTCAGATTTTTGCTGAAATTGTGACCCCGGGGCTTAGGGATTTTTTCAAAGAAATATTTTCCGCCGGTTAAGTTTTTGAGGGCTGATTTCTTGTCCTGTGATAAAAAGCCTTCTGTTTCGACTGCCAAACCTTTCAGGGGAGCATTTGCAACCGGTTGGCACCATTTTTGAGTGAATTGCCAAAAGTCAGATTTTTGCTGAAATTGTGACCCCGGGGCTTAGGGATTTTTTCAAAAAAATATTTTTCGCCAGTTAAGTTTTTGAGGGCTGGTTTCTTGTCCTGTGATACAAAGCTTTCTGTTTCCATCGACAACGCTTTCAGGGGAGCATTTGCAAGCTTCTGACATCATTTTTGAGTGAATTGCCAAAAGTCATATTTTTGCTGAAATTGTGACCCCGGGGCTTAGGGATTTTTTCAAAAAAATATTTTCCGCCGGTTAAGTTTTTAAGGGCTGATTTCTTGTCCTGTGATAAAAAGCCTTCTGTTTCCATCGCCAAAGCTTTCAGGGGAGCATTTGCAACCGGTTGGCACCATTTTTGAGTGAATTTCCAAAAGTCAGATTTTTGCTCAGGGATTTTTTCAAAAAAATATTTTCTGCCGGTTAAGTTGTTGAAGGCTGATTTCTTGTCCTGTGATAAAAAGCCTTCTGTTTCGACTGCCAAACCTTTCAGGGGAGCATTTGCAACCTGTTGGCACCATTTTTGAGTGAATTGCCAAAAGTCATATTTTTGCTGAAATTGTGACCCCGGGGCTTAGGGATTTTTTCAAAAAAATATTTTCCGCCGGTTAAGTTTTTGAGGGCTGATTTCTTGTCCTATGATAAAAATCCTTCTGTTTCGACTGCCAAACCTTTCAGGGGAGCATTTGCAAGCTTCTGGCATCATTTTTGAGTGAATTGCCAAATGTCAGATTTTTGCTGAAATTGTGACCCTGGGGCTTAGGGATTTTTTCAAAAAAATATTTTCCGCCGGTTAAGTTTTTGAGGGCTGATTTCTTGTCCAGTGATAAAAAGCCTTCTGTTTGCATCGCCAAAGCTTTCAGGGGAGCATTTGCAACCGGTTGGCACCATTTTTGAGTGAATTACCAAAAGTCAGATTTTTGCTCAGGGATTTTTTCAAAAAAATATTTTCTGCCGGTTAAGTTGTTGAAGGCTGATTTCTTGTCCTGTGATAAAAAGCCTTCTGTTTCCATCGACAACGCTTTCAGGGGAGCATTTGCAACCGGTTGGCATCATTTTTGAGTGAATTGCCAAAAGTCAGATTTTTGCTGAAATTGTGACCCCGGGGCTTAGGGATTTTTTCAAAAAAATATTTTCCGCCGGTTAAGTTGTTGAGGGCTGATTTCTTGTCCTGTGATAAAAAGCCTTCTGTTTCGACTGCCAAACCTTTCAGGGGAGCATTTGCAAGCTTCTGGCATCATTTTTGAGTGCATTGCCAAAAGTCATATTTTTGCTGAAATTGTGACCCCGGGGCTTAGGGATTTTTTCAAAAAAATATTTTCCGCCGGTTAAGTTTTTAAGGGCTGATTTCTTGTCCTGTGATAAAAAGCCTTCTGTTTCCATCGCCAAAGCTTTCAGGGGAGCATTTGCAACCGGTTGGCACCATTTTTGAGTGTATTGCCAAAAGTCAGATTTTTGCTCAGGGATTTTTTAAAAAAATATTTTCTGCCGGTTAAGTTTTTGAAGGCTGATTTCTTGTCCTGTGATAAAAAGCCTTCTGTTTCCATCGCCAAACCTTTCAGGGGAGCATTTGCAACCGGTTGGCACCATTTTTGAGTGAGTTGCCAAAAGTCATATTTTTGCTGAAATTGTGACCCCGGGGCTTAGGGATTTTTTCAAAAAAATATTTTCCGCCGGTTAAGTTGTTGAGGGCTGATTTCTTGTCCTGTGATAAAAAGCCTTCTGTTTCGACTGCCAAACCTTACAGGGGAGGATTTGCAACTGGTTGGCACCATTTTTGAGTGAATTGCCAAAAGTCAGTTTTTTGCTCAGGGATTTTTTCAAAAAAATATTTTCTGCCGGTTAAGTTGTTGAAGGCTGATTTCTTGTCCTGTGATAAAAAGCCTTCTGTTTCCATCGACAACGCTTTCAAGGGAGCATTTGCAAGCTTCTGACATCATTTTTGAGTGAATTGCCAAAAGTCAGATTTTTGCTGAAATTGTGACCCCGGGGCTTAGGGATTTTTTCAAAGAAATATTTTCCGCCGGTTAAGTTTTTGAGGGCTGATTTCTTGTCCTGTGATAAAAAGCCTTCTGTTTCGACTGCCAAACCTTTCAGGGGAGCATTTGCAACCGGTTGGCACCATTTTTGAGTGAATTGCCAAAAGTCAGATTTTTGCTGAAATTGTGACCCCGGGGCTTAGGGATTTTTTCAAAAAAATATTTTTCGCCAGTTAAGTTTTTGAGGGCTGGTTTCTTGTCCTGTGATACAAAGCTTTCTGTTTCCATCGACAACGCTTTCAGGGGAGCATTTGCAAGCTTCTGACATCATTTTTGAGTGAATTGCCAAAAGTCATATTTTTGCTGAAATTGTGACCCCGGGGCTTAGGGATTTTTTCAAAAAAATATTTTCCGCCGGTTAAGTTTTTAAGGGCTGATTTCTTGTCCTGTGATAAAAAGCCTTCTGTTTCCATCGCCAAAGCTTTCAGGGGAGCATTTGCAACCGGTTGGCACCATTTTTGAGTGAATTTCCAAAAGTCAGATTTTTGCTCAGGGATTTTTTCAAAAAAATATTTTCTGCCGGTTAAGTTGTTGAAGGCTGATTTCTTGTCCTGTGATAAAAAGCCTTCTGTTTCGACTGCCAAACCTTTCAGGGGAGCATTTGCAACCTGTTGGCACCATTTTTGAGTGAATTGCCAAAAGTCATATTTTTGCTGAAATTGTGACCCCGGGGCTTAGGGATTTTTTCAAAAAAATATTTTCCGCCGGTTAAGTTTTTGAGGGCTGATTTCTTGTCCTATGATAAAAATCCTTCTGTTTGCATCGCCAAAGCTTTCAGGGGAGCATTTGCAACCGGTTGGCACCATTTTTGAGTGAATTACCAAAAGTCAGATTTTTGCTCAGGGATTTTTTCAAAAAAATATTTTCTGCCGGTTAAGTTGTTGAAGGCTGATTTCTTGTCCTGTGATAAAAAGCCTTCTGTTTCCATCGACAACGCTTTCAGGGGAGCATTTGCAACCGGTTGGCATCATTTTTGAGTGAATTGCCAAAAGTCAGATTTTTGCTGAAATTGTGACCCCGGGGCTTAGGGATTTTTTCAAAAAAATATTTTCCGCCGGTTAAGTTGTTGAGGGCTGATTTCTTGTCCTGTGATAAAAAGCCTTCTGTTTCGACTGCCAAACCTTTCAGGGGAGCATTTGCAAGCTTCTGGCATCATTTTTGAGTGCATTGCCAAAAGTCATATTTTTGCTGAAATTGTGACCCCGGGGCTTAGGGATTTTTTCAAAAAAATGTTTTCCGCCGGTTAAGTTTTTGAGGGCTGATTTCTTGTCCTGTGATAAAAAGCCTTCTGTTTCCATCGACAACGCTTTCAGGGGAGCATTTGCAAGCTTCTGACATCATTTTTGAGTGAATTGCCAAAAGTCATATTTTTGCTGAAATTCTGACCCCGGGGCTTAGGGATTTTTTCAAAAAAATATTTTCCGCCGGTTAAGTTTTTAAGGG
Source organism: Podarcis liolepis (assembly GCF_965112155.1). Taxonomy (NCBI): domain Eukaryota; kingdom Metazoa; phylum Chordata; class Lepidosauria; order Squamata; family Lacertidae; genus Podarcis; species Podarcis liolepis. Next base: position 76,618 of record NW_028148919.1, on the reverse strand, counting down.
CTGATTTCTTGTCCTGTGATAAAAAGCCTTCTGTTTCCATCGCCAAAGCTTTCAGGGGAGCATTTGCAACCGGTTGGCACCATTTTTGAGTGTATTGCCAAAAGTCAGATTTTTGCTCAGGGATTTTTTAAAAAAATATTTTCTGCCGGTTAAGTTTTTGAAGGCTGATTTCTTGTCCTGTGATAAAAAGCCTTCTGTTTCCATCGCCAAACCTTTCAGGGGAGCATTTGCAACCGGTTGGCACCATTTTTGAGTGAGTTGCCAAAAGTCATATTTTTGCTGAAATTGTGACCCCGGGGCTTAGGGATTTTTTCAAAAAAATATTTTCCGCCGGTTAAGTTGTTGAGGGCTGATTTCTTGTCCTGTGATAAAAAGCCTTCTGTTTCGACTGCCAAACCTTACAGGGGAGGATTTGCAACTGGTTGGCACCATTTTTGAGTGAATTGCCAAAAGTCAGTTTTTTGCTCAGGGATTTTTTCAAAAAAATATTTTCTGCCGGTTAAGTTGTTGAAGGCTGATTTCTTGTCCTGTGATAAAAAGCCTTCTGTTTCGACTGCCAAACCTTTCAGGGGAGCATTTGCAACCGGTTGGCACCATTTTTGAGTGAATTGCCAAAAGTCAGATTTTTGCTGAAATTGTGACCCCGGGGCTTAGGGATTTTTTCAAAAAAATATTTTTCGCCAGTTAAGTTTTTGAGGGCTGGTTTCTTGTCCTGTGATACAAAGCTTTCTGTTTCCATCGACAACGCTTTCAGGGGAGCATTTGCAAGCTTCTGACATCATTTTTGAGTGAATTGCCAAAAGTCAGATTTTTGCTGAAATTGTGACCCCGGGGCTTAGGGATTTTTTCAAAGAAATATTTTCCGCCGGTTAAGTTTTTGAGGGCTGATTTCTTGTCCTGTGATAAAAAGCCTTCTGTTTCGACTGCCAAACCTTTCAGGGGAGCATTTGCAACCGGTTGGCACCATCTTTGAGTGAATTTCCAAAAGTCAGATTTTTGCTCAGGGATTTTTTCAAAAAAATATTTTCTGCCGGTTAAGTTGTTGAAGGCTGATTTCTTGTCCTGTGATAAAAAGCCTTCTGTTTCGACTGCCAAACCTTTCAGGGGAGCATTTGCAACCTGTTGGCACCATTTTTGAGTGAATTGCCAAAAGTCATATTTTTGCTGAAATTGTGACCCCGGGGCTTAGGGATTTTTTCAAAAAAATATTTTCCGCCGGTTAAGTTTTTGAGGGCTGATTTCTTGTCCTATGATAAAAATCCTTCTGTTTCGACTGCCAAACCTTTCAGGGGAGCATTTGCAACCGGTTGGCATCATTTTTGAGTGAATTGCCAAAAGTCAGATTTTTGCTGAAATTGTGACCCTGGGGCTTAGGGATTTTTTCAAAAAAATATTTTCCGCCGGTTAAGTTTTTGAGGGCTGATTTCTTGTCCAGTGATAAAAAGCCTTCTGTTTGCATCGCCAAAGCTTTCAGGGGAGCATTTGCAACCGGTTGGCACCATTTTTGAGTGAATTACCAAAAGTCAGATTTTTGCTCAGGGATTTTTTCAAAAAAATATTTTCTGCCGGTTAAGTTGTTGAAGGCTGATTTCTTGTCCTGTGATAAAAAGCCTTCTGTTTCCATCGACAACGCTTTCAGGGGAGCATTTGCAACCGGTTGGCATCATTTTTGAGTGAATTGCCAAAAGTCAGATTTTTGCTGAAATTGTGACCCCGGGGCTTAGGCATTTTTTCAAAAAAATATTTTCCGCCAGTTAAGTTTTTGAGGGCTGGTTTCTTGTCCTGTGATACAAAGCTTTCTGTTTCCATCGACAACGCTTTCAGGGGAGCATTTGCAAGCTTCTGACATCATTTTTGAGTGAATTGCCAAAAGTCATATTTTTGCTGAAATTCTGACCCCGGGGCTTAGGGATTTTTTCAAAAAAATATTTTCCGCCGGTTAAGTTTTTGAGGGCTGATTTCTTGTCCTGTGATAAAAAGCCTTCTGTTTCGACTGCCAAACCTTTCAGGGGAGCATTTGCAAGCTTCTGGCATCATTTTTGAGTGAATTGCCAAAAGTCAGATTTTTGCTGAAATTGTGACCCCGGGGCTTAGGGATTTTTTCAAAAAAATATTTTCCGCCGGTTAAGTTTTTGAGGGCTGATTTCTTGTCCTGTGATAAAAAGCCTTCTGTTTGCATCACCAAAGCTTTCAGGGGAGCATTTGCAACCGGTTGGCACCATTTTTGAGTGAATTTCCAAAAGTCAGATTTTTGCTCAGGGATTTTTTCAAAAAAATATTTTCTGCCGGTTAAGTTGTTGAAGGCTGATTTCTTGTCCTGTGATAAAAAGCCTTCTGTTTCCATCGACAACGCTTTCAGGGGAGCATTTGCAACCGGTTGGCATCATTTTTGAGTGAATTGCCAAAAGTCAGATTTTTGCTGAAATTGTGACCCCGGGGCTTAGGCATTTTTTCAAAAAAATATTTTCCGCCGGTTAAGTTTTTGAGGGCTGATTTCTTGTCCTGTGATAAAAAGCCTTCTGTTTCGACTGCCAAACCTTTCAGGGGAGCATTTGCAACCGGTTGGCACCATTTTTGAGTGAATTGCCAAAAGTCAGATTTTTGCTCAGGGATTTTTTCAAAAAAATATTTTCTGCCGGTTAAGTTGTTGAAGGCTGATTTCTTGTCCTGTGATAAAAAGCCTTCTGTTTCCATCGACAACGCTTTCAGGGGAGCATTTGCAAGCTTCTGACATCATTTTTGAGTGAATTTCCAAAAGTCAGATTTTTGCTGAAATTGTGACCCCGGGGCTTAGGGATTTTTTCAAAAAAATATTTTCCGCTGGTTCAGTTTTTGAGGGCTGATTTCTTGTCCTGTGATAAAAAGCCTTCTGTTTCGACTGCCAAACCTTTCAGGGAGCATTTGCAACCGGTTGGCACCATTTTTGAGTGAATTGCCAAAAGTCAGATTTTTGCTGAAATTGTGACCCCGGGGCTTAGGGATTTTTTCAAAAAAATATTTTCCGACGGTTAAGTTGTTGAGGGCTGATTTCTTGTCCTGTTATAAAAAGCCTTCTGTTTCGACTGCCAAACCTTTCAGGGGAGCATTCGCAACCGGTTGGCACCATTTTTGAGTGAATTGCCAAAAGTCAGATTTTTGCTGAAATTGTGACCCCGGGGCTTAGGGATTTTTTCAAAAAAATATTTTCCCCCGGTTCAGTTTTTGAGGGTTTATTTCTTGTTCTGTGATAAAAAGCCTTCTGTTTCGACTGCCAAACCTTTCAGGGGAGCATTTGCAAGCTTCTGGCATCATTTTTGCGTCCATTGCCAAAAGTCAGATTTTTGCTGAAATTGTGACCCCGGGGCTTAGGGATTTTTTCAAAAAAATATTTTCCGCCAGTTAAGTTGTTGAGGGCTGATTTCTTGTCCTGTGATAAAACGCCTTCTGTTTCCATCGACAACGCTTTCAGGGGAGCATTTGCAACCGGTTGGCATCATTTTTGAGTGAATTGCCAAAAGTCAGATTTTTGCTCAGGGATTTTTTCAAAAAAATATTTTCTGCAGGTTAAGTTGTTGAAGGCTGATTTCTTGTCCTGTGATAAAAAGCCTTCTGTTTCCATCGACAACGCTTTCAGGGGAGCATTTGCAACCGGTTGGCATCATTTTTGAGTGAATTGCGAAAAGTCAGATTTTTGCTGAAATTGTGAACCCGGGGCTTAGGGATTTTTTCAAAAAAACATTTTCCGCCGGTTAAGTTTTTGAGGGCTGATTTCTTGTCCTGTGATAAAAAGCCTTCTGTTTCCATCGCCAAAGATTTCAGGGGAGCATTTGCAACCGGTTGGCACCATTTTTGAATGAATTGCCAAAAGTCAGTTTTTTGCTCAGGGATTTTTTCAAAAAATATTTTCTGCCGCTTAAGTTGTTGAAGACTGATTTCTGGTCCTGTGATAAAAAGCCTTCTGTTTCCATCGACAACGCTTTCAGGGGAGCATTTGCAAGCTTCTGACATCATTTTTGAGTGAATTGCCAAAAGTCAGATTTTTGCTGAAATTGTGACCCCGGGGCTTAGGGATTTTTTCAAAAAAATATTTTCCGCCGGTTAAGTTTTTGAGGGCTGATTTCTTGTCCTGTGATAAGAAGCCTTCTGTTTCGACTGCCAAACCTTTCAGGAGAGCATTTGCAACCGGTTGGCACCATTTTTGAGTGAATTGCCAAAAGTCAGATTTTTGCTGAAATTGTGACACCGGGGCTTAGGGATTTTTTCAAAAAAATATTTTCCGCCAGTTAAGTTTTTGAGGGCTGGTTTCTTGTCCTGTGATACAAAGCTTTCTGTTTCCATCGACAACGCTTTCAGGGGAGCATTTGCAAGCTTCTGACATCATTTTTGAGTGAATTGCCAAAAGTCATATTTTTGCTGAAATTCTGACCCTGGGGCTTAGGGATTTTTTCAAAAAAATATTTTCCGCCGGTTAAGTTGTTGAGGGCTGATTTCTTTTCCTGTGATAAAAAGCCTTCTGTTTCGACTGCCAAACCTTTCAGGGCAGCATTTGCAAGCTTCTGACATCATTTTTGAGTGAATTGCCAAAAGTCATATTTTTGCTGAAATTCTGACCCCGGGGCTTAGGGATTTTTTCAAAAAAATATTTTCCGCCGGTTAAGTTTTTGAGGGCTGATTTCTTGTCCTGTGATAAAATGCCTTCTGTTTCGACTGCCAAACCTTTCAGGGGAGCATTTGCAACCGGATGGCACCATTTTTGAGTGAATTGCCAAAAGTCAGATTTTTGCTGAAATTGTGACCCCGGGGCTTAGCGATTTTTTCAAAAAAATATTTTCCGCCGGTTAAGTTGTTGAGGGCTGATTTCTTGTCCTGTGATAAAAAGCCTTCTGTTTCGACTGCCAAACCTTTCAGGGGAGCTTTTGCAAGCTTCTGGCATCATTTTTGAGTGAATTGCCAAAAGTCAGATTTTTGCTGAAATTGTGACCCCGGGGCTTAGGGATATTTTCAAAAAAACATTTTCCGCCGGTTAAGTTTTTGAGGGCTGATTTCTTGTCCTGTGATAAAAAGCCTTCTGTTTCCATCGCCAAAGCTTTCAGGGGAGCATTTGCAACCGGTTGGCACCATTTTTGAATGAATTGCCAAAAGTCAGTTTTTTGCTCAGGGATTTTTTCAAAAAAATATTTTCTTCCGGTTAAGTTGTTGAAGGCTGATTTCTTGTCCTGTGATAAAAAGCCTTCTGTTTCCATCGACAACGCTTTCAGGGGAGCATTTGCAAGCTTCTGACATCATTTTTGAGTGAATTGCCAAAAGTCAGATTTTTGCTGAAATTGTGACCCCGGGGCTTAGGGATTTTTTCAAAAAAATATTTTCCGCCGGTTAAGTTTTTGAGGGCTGATTTCTTGTCCTGTGATAAGAAGCCTTCTGTTTCGACTGCCAAACCTTTCAGGAGAGCATTTGCAACCGGTTGGCACCATTTTTGAGTGAATTGCCAAAAGTCAGATTTTTGCTGAAATTGTGACACCGGGGCTTAGGGATTTTTTCAAAAAAATATTTTCCGCCAGTTAAGTTTTTGAGGGCTGGTTTCTTGTCCTGTGATACAAAGCTTTCTGTTTCCATCGACAACGCTTTCAGGGGAGCATTTGCAAGCTTCTGACATCATTTTTGAGTGAATTGCCAAAAGTCATATTTTTGCTGAAATTCTGACCCCGGGGCTTAGCGATTTTTTCAAAAAAATATTTTCCGCCGGTTAAGTTGTTGAGGGCTGATTTCTTGTCCTGTGATAAAAAGCCTTCTGTTTCGACTGCCAAACCTTTCAGGGGAGCATTTGCAAGCTTCTGGCATCATTTTTGAGTGAATTGCCAAAAGTCAGATTTTTGCTGAAATTGTGACCCCGGGGCTTAGGGATTTTTTCAAAAAAATATTTTCCGCCGGTTAAGTTTTTGAGGGCTGATTTCTTGTCCTGTGATAAAAAGCCTTCTGTTTCCATCGACAACGCTTTCAGGGGAGCATTTGCAACCGGTTGGCATCATTTTTGAGTGAATTGCCAAAAGTCAGATTTTTGCTGAAATTCTGACCCCGGGGCTTAGGGATTTTTTCAAAAAAATATTTTCCGCTGGTTCAGTTTTTGAGGGCTGATTTCTTGTCCTGTGATAAAAAGACTTCTGTTTCGACTGCCAAACCTTTCAGGGGAGCATTTGCAACCGGTTGGCACCATTTTTGAGTGAATTGCCAAAAGTCAGATTTTTGCTGAAATTGTGACCCCGGGGCTTAGGGATTTTTTCAAAAAAATATTTTCCGCCAGTTAAGTTTTTGAGGGCTGGTTTCTTGTCCTGTGATACAAAGCTTACTGTTTCCATCGACAATGCTTTCAGGGGAGCATTTGCAAGCTTCTGACATCATTTTTGAGTGAATTGCCAAAAGTCATAGTTTTGCTGAAATTGTGACCCCGGGGCTCAGGGATTTTTTCAAAAAAATACATTCCGCCGGTTAAGTTGTTGAGGGCTGATTTCTTGTCCTGTGATAAAAAGCCTTCTGTTTCGACTGCCAAACCTTTCAGGGCAGCATTTGCAAGCTTCTGACATCATTTTTGAGTGAATTGCCAAAAGTCATATTTTTGCTGAAATTGTGACCCCGGAGCTTAGGGATTTTTTCAAAAAAATATTTTCCGCCGGTTAAGTTTTTGAGGGCTGATTTCTTGTCCTGTGATAAAAAGCCTTCTGTTTGGACTGCCAAACCTTTCAGGGGAGCATTTGCAGGCTTCTGGCATCATTTTTGAGTGAATTGCCAAAAGTCAGATTTTTGCTGAAATTGCGACCCCGGGGCTTAGGGATATTTCAAAAAAATATTTTCCGCCGGTTAAGTTGTTGAGGGCTGATTTCTTGTCCTGTGATAAAAAGCCTTCTGTTTGCATCGCCAAAGCTTTAAGGGGAGCATTTGCAACCGGTTGGCACCATTTTTGAGTGAATTGCCAAAAGTCAGATTTTTGTCAGGGATTTTTTCAAAAAAATATTTTCTGCCGGTTAAGTTGTTGAAGGCTGATTTCTTGTCCTGTGATAAAAAGCCTTCTGTTTCCATCGACGACGCTTTCAGGGGAGCATTTGCAACCGGTTGGCATCATTTTTGAGTGAATTGCCAAAAGTCAGATTTTTGCTGAAATTGTGACCCCGGGGCTTAGGGATATTTCAAAAAAATATTTTCCGCCGGTTAAGTTGTTGAGGGCTGATTTCTTGTCCTGTGATAAAAAGCCTTCTGTTTCCATCGACAACGCTTTCAGGGGAGCATTTGCAAGCTTCTGACATCATTTTTGAGTGAATTGCCAAAAGTCATATTTTTGCTGAAATGGTGACCCTGGGGCTTAGGGATTTTTTCAAAAAAATATATTCCGCCGGTTAAGTTTTTGAGGGCTGATTTCTTGTCCTGTGATAAAAAGCCTTCTGTTTCGACTGCCAAACCTTTCAGGGGAGCATTTGCAACCTGTTGGCACCATTTTTGAGTGAATTGCCAAAAGTCATATTTTTGCTGAAATTGTGACCCCGGGGCTTAGGGATTTTTTCAAAAAAATATTTTCCGCCGGTTAAGTTTTTGAGGGCTGATTTCTTGTCCTATGATAAAAATCATTCTGTTTCGACTGCCAAACCTTTCAGGGGAGGATTTGCAACCGGTTGGCACCATTTTTGAGTGAATTGCCAAAAGTCATATTTTTGCTGAAATTCTGACCCCGGGGCTTAGCGATTTTTTCAAAAAAATATTTTCCGCCGGTTAAGTTTTTGAGGGCTGATTTCTTGTCCTCTGATAAAAAGCCTTCTGTTTCGACTGCCAAACCTTTCAGGGGAGCATTTGCAAGCTTCTGGCATCATTTTTGAGTGAATTGCCAAAAGTCAGATTTTTGCTGAAATTGTGACCCTGGGGCTTAGGGATTTTTTCAAAAAAATATTTTCCGCCGGTTAAGTTTTTGAGGGCTGATTTCTTGTCCAGTGATAAAAAGCCTTCTGTTTGCATCGCCAAAGCTTTCAGGGGAGCATTTGCAACCGGTTGGCACCATTTTTGAGTGAATTACCAAAAGTCAGATTTTTGCTCAGGGATTTTTTCAAAAAAATATTTTCTGCCGGTTAAGTTGTTGAAGGCTGATTTCTTGTCCTGTGATAAAAAGCCTACTGTTTCCATCGACAACGCTTTCAGGGGAGCATTTGCAACCGGTTGGCATCATTTTTGAGTGAATTGCCAAAAGTCAGATTTTTGCTGAAATTGTGACCCCGGGGCTTAGGGATTTTTTCAAAAAAATATTTTCCGCCGGTTAAGTTTTTGAGGGCTGATTTCTTGTCCTGTGATAAAAAGCCTTCTGTTTCGACTGCCAAACCTTTCAGGGGAGCATTTGCAACCGGTTGGCACCATTTTTGAGTGAATTGCCAAAAGTCAGATTTTTGCTGAAATTGTGACCCCGGGGCTTAGGGATTTTTTCAAAAAAATATTTTCCGCCGGTTAAGTTTTTGAGGGCTGATTTCTTGTCCTGTGATAAAAAGCCTTCTGTTTCGACTGCCAAACCTTTCAGGGGAGCATTTGCAACCGGTTGGCACCATTTTTGAGTGAATTGCCAAAAGTCAGATTTTTGCTGAAATTGTGACCCCGGGGCTTAGGGATTTTTTCAAAAAAATATTTTCTGCCAATTAAGTTTTTGAGGGCTGGTTTCTTGTCCTGTGATACAAAGCTTTCTGTTTCCATCGACAACGCTTTCAGGGGAGCATTTGCAAGCTTCTGACATCATTTTTGAGTGAATTGCCAAAAGTCATATTTTTGCTGAAATTCTGACCCCGGGGCTTAGGGATTTTTTCAAAAAAATATTTTCCGCCGGTTAAGTTTTTGAGGGCTGATTTCTTGTCCTGTGATAAAAAGCCTTCTGTTTCGACTGCCAAACCTTTCAGGGGAGCATTTGCAAGCTTCTGGCATCATTTTTGAGTGAATTGCCAAAAGTCAGATTTTTGCTGAAATTGTGACCCCGGGGCTTAGGGATTTTTTCAAAAAAATATTTTCCGCCGGTTAAGTTTTTGAGGGCTGATTTCTTGTCCTGTGATAAAAAGCCTTCTGTTTGCATCGCCAAGGCTTTCAGGGGAGCATTTGCAACCGGTTGGCATCATTTTTGAGTGAATTGCCAAAAGTCAGATTTTTGCTGAAATTGTGACCCCGGGGCTTAGGCATTTTTTCAAAAAAATATTTTCCGCCGGTTAAGTTTTTGAGGGCTGATTTCTTGTCCTGTGATAAAAAGCCTTCTGTTTCGACTGCCAAACCTTTCAGGGGAGCATTTGCAACCGGTTGGCACCATTTTTGAGTGAATTGCCAAAAGTCAGATTTTTTCTGAAATTGTGACCCCGGGGCTTAGGGATTTTTTCAAAAAAATATTTTCTGCCAATTAAGTTTTTGAGGGCTGGTTTCTTGTCCTGTGATACAAAGCTTTCTGTTTCCATCGACAACGCTTTCAGGGGAGCATTTGCAAGCTTCTGACATCATTTTTGAGTGAATTGCCAAAAGTCATATTTTTGCTGAAATTCTGACCCCGGGGCTTAGGGATTTTTTCAAAAAAATATTTTCCGCCGGTTAAGTTTTTAAGGGCTGATTTCTTGTCCTGTGATAAAAAGCCTTCTGTTTCCATCGCCAAAGCTTTCAGGGGAGCATTTGCAACCGGTTGGCACCATTTTTGAGTGAATTGCCAAAAGTCAGATTTTTGCTCAGGGATTTTTTCAAAAAAATATTTTCTGCCGGTTAAGTTGTTGAAGGCTGATTTCTTGTCCTGTGATAAAAAGCCTTCTGTTTCCATCGACAACGCTTTCAGGGGAGCATTTGCAAGCTTCTGACATCATTTTTGAGTGAATTTCCAAAAGTCAGATTTTTGCTGAAATTGTGACCCCGGGGCTTAGGGATTTTTTCAAAAAAATATTTTCCGCTGGTTCAGTTTTTGAGGGCTGATTTCTTGTCCTGTGATAAAAAGCCTTCTGTTTCCACTGCCAAACCTTTCAGGGAGCATTTGCAACCGGTTGGCACCATTTTTGAGTGAATTGCCAAAAGTCAGATTTTTGCTGAAATTGTGACCCCGGGGCTTAGGGATTTTTTCAAAAAAATATTTTCCGACGGTTAAGTTGTTGAGGGCTGATTTCTTGTCCTGTGATAAAAAGCCTTCTGTTTCCATCGACAACACTTTCAGGGGAGCATTTGCAAGCTTCTGACATCATTTTTGAGTGAATTGCCAAAAGTCAGATTTTTGCTGAAATTGTGACCCCGGGGCTTAGGGATTTTTTCAAAAAAATATTTTCCGCCGGTTCAGTTTTTGAGGGTTGATTTCTTGTTCTGTGATAAAAAGCCTTCTGTTTCGACTGCCAAACCTTTCAGGGGAGCATTTGCAAGCTTCTGGCATCATTTTTGAGTCCATTGCCAAAAGTCAGATTTTTGCTGAAATTGTGACCCCGGGGCTTAGGGATTTTTTCAAAAAAATATTTTCCGCCAGTTAAGTTGTTGAGGGCTGATTTCTTGTCCTGTGATAAAAAGCCTTCTGTTTCCATCGACAACGCTTTCAGGGGAGCATTTGCAAGCTTCTGACATCATTTTTGAGTGAATTGCCAAAAGTCATATTTTAGCTGAAATTGTGACCCCGGGGCTTAGGGATTTTTTCAAAAAAATATTTTCCGACGGTTAAGTTGTTGAGGGCTGATTTCTTGTCCTGTGATAAAAAGCCTTCTGTTTCCATCGACAACACTTTCAGGGGAGCATTTGCAAGCTTCTGACATCATTTTTGAGTGAATTGCCAAAAGTCAGATTTTTGCTGAAATTGTGACCCCGGGGCTTAGGGATTTTTTCAAAAAAATATTTTCCGCCGGTTCAGTTTTTGAGGGTTGATTTCTTGTTCTGTGATAAAAAGCCTTCTGTTTCGACTGCCAAACCTTTCAGGGGAGCATTTGCAAGCTTCTGGCATCATTTTTGAGTCCATTGCCAAAAGTCAGATTTTTGCTGAAATTGTGACCCCGGGGCTTAGGGATTTTTTCAAAAAAATATTTTCCGCCAGTTAAGTTGTTGAGGGCTGATTTCTTGTCCTGTGATAAAAAGCCTTCTGTTTCCATCGACAACGCTTTCAGGGGAGCATTTGCAAGCTTCTGACATCATTTTTGAGTGAATTGCCAAAAGTCATATTTTAGCTGAAATTGTGACCCCGGGGCTTAGGGATTTTTTCAAAAAAATATTTTCCGACGGTTAAGTTGTTGAGGGCTGATTTCTTGTCCTGTGATAAAAAGCCTTCTGTTTCCATCGACAACACTTTCAGGGGAGCATTTGCAAGCTTCTGACATCATTTTTGAGTGAATTGCCAAAAGTCAGATTTTTGCTGAAATTGTGACCCCGGGGCTTAGGGATTTTTTCAAAAAAATATTTTCCGCCAGTTAAGTTTTTGAGGGCTGGTTTCTTGTCCTGTGATACAAAGCTTTCTGTTTCCATCGACAACGCTTTCAGGGGAGCATTTGCAAGCTTCTGACATCATTTTTGAGTGAATTGCCAAAAGTCATATTTTTGCTGAAATTGTGACCCCGGGGCTTAGGGATTTTTTCAAAAAAATATTTTCCACCGGTTAAGTTGTTGAGGGCTGATTTCTTTTCCTGTGATAAAAAGCCTTCTGTTTCGACTGCCAAACCTTTCAGGGCAGCATTTGCAAGCTTCTGACATCATTTTTGAGTGAATTGCCAAAAGTCATATTTTTTGCTGAAATTCTGACCCCGGGGCTTAGGGATTTTTTCAAAAAAATATTTTCCGCCGGTTAAGTTTTTGAGGGCTGATTTCTTGTCCTGTGATAAAATGCCTTCTGTTTCAACTGCCAAACCTTTCAGGGGAGCATTTGCAACCGGATGGCACCATTTTTGAGTGAATTGCCAAAAGTCAGATTTTTGCTGAAATTGTGACCCCGGGGCTTAGCGATTTTTTCAAAAAAATATTTTCCGCCGGTTAAGTTGTTGAGGGCTGATTTCTTGTCCTGTGATAAAAAGCCTTCTGTTTCGACTGCCAAACCTTTCAGGGGAGCATTTGCAAGCTTCTGGCATCATTTTTGAGTGAATTGCCAAAAGTCAGATTTTTGCTGAAATTGTGACCCCGGGGCTTAGGGATTTTTTCAAAAAAATATTTTCCGCCGGTTAAGTTTTTGAGGGCTGATTTCTTGTCCTGTGATAAAAAGCCTTCTGTTTGCATCGCCAAAGCTTTCAGGGGAGCATTTGCAACCGGTTGGCACCATTTTTGAGTGAATTTCCAAAAGTCAGTTTTTTGCTCAGGGATTTTTTCAAAAAAATATTTTCTGCCGGTTAAGTTGTTGAAGGCTGATTTCTTGTCCTGTGATAAAAAGCCTTCTGTTTCCATCGACAACGCTTTCAGGGGAGCATTTGCAAGCTTCTGACATCATTTTTGAGTGAATTGCCAAAAGTCAGATTTTTGCTGAAATTGTGACCCCGGGGCTTAGGGATTTTTTCAAAAAAATATTTTCCGCCGGTTAAGTTTTTGAGGGCTGATTTCTTGTCCTGTGATAAAAAGCCTTCTGTTTCGACTGCCAAACCTTTCAGGAGAGCATTTGCAACCGGTTGGCACCATTTTTGAGTGAATTGCCAAAGTCAGATTTTTGCTGAAATTGTGACACCGGGGCTTAGGGATTTTTTCAAAAAAATATTTTCCGCCAGTTAAGTTTTTGAGGGCTGGTTTCTTGTCCTGTGATACAAAGCTTTCTGTTTCCATCGACAACGCTTTCAGGGGAGCATTTGCAAGCTTCTGACATCATTTTTGAGTGAATTGCCAAAAGTCAGATTTTTGCTGAAATTGTGACCCCGGGGCTTAGGGATTTTTTCAAAAAATATTTTCCGCCGGTTAAGTTTTTGAGGGCTGATCTCTTGTCCTGTGATAAAAAGCCTTCTGTTTGCATCGCCAAAGCTTTCAGGGGAGCATTTGCAACCGGTTGGCATCATTTTTGAGTGAATTGCCAAAAGTCAGATTTTTGCTCAGGGATTTTTTCAAAAAAATATTTTCTGCCGGTTAAGTTGTTGAAGGCTGATTTCTTGTCCTGTGATAAAAAGCCTTCTGTTTCCATCGACAACGCTTTCAGGGGAGCATTTGCAACCGGTTGGCATCATTTTTGAGTGAATTGCGAAAAGTCAGATTTTTGCTGAAATTGTGACCCCGGGGCTCAGGGATTTTTTCAAAAAAATATTTTCCGACGGTTAAGTTGTTGAGGGCTGATTTCTTGTCCTGTGATAAAAAGCCTTCTGTTTCCATCGACAACACTTTCAGGGGAGCATTTGCAAGCTTCTGACATCATTTTTGAGTGAATTGCCAAATGTCAGATTTTTGCTGAAATTGTGACCCCGGGGCTTAGGGATTTTTTCAAAAAAATATTTTCCGCCAGTTAAGTTTTTGAGGGCTGGTTTCTTGTCCTGTGATACAAAGCTTTCTGTTTCCATCGACAACGCTTTCAGGGGAGCATTTGCAAGCTTCTGACATCATTTTTGAGTGAATTGCCAAAAGTCATATTTTTGCTGAAATTCTGACCCCGGGGCTTAGGGATTTTTTCAAAAAAATATTTTCCGCCGGTTAAGTTGTTGAGGGCTGATTTCTTGTCCTGTGATAAAAACCCTTCTGTTTCGACTGCCAAACCTTTCAGGGCAGCATTTGCAAGCTTCTGACATCATTTTTGAGTGAATTGCCAAAAGTCATATTTTTGCTGAAATTCTGACCCCGGGGCTTAGGGATTTTTTCAAAAAAATATTTTCCGCCGGTTAAGTTTTTGAGGGCTGATTTCTTGTCCTGTGATAAAATGCCTTCTGTTTCGACTGCCAAACCTTTCAGGGGAGCATTTGCAACCGGATGGCACCATTTTTGAGTGAATTGCCAAAAGTCAGATTTTTGCTGAAATTGTGACCCCGGGGCTTAGCGATTTTTTCAAAAAAAATTTTCCGCCGGTTAAGTTGTTGAGGGCTGATTTCTTGTCCTGTGATAAAAAGCCTTCTGTTTCGACTGCCAAACCTTTCAGGGGAGCATTTGCAAGCTTCTGGCATCATTTTTGAGTGAATTGCCAAAAGTCAGATTTTTGCTGAAATTGTGACCCCGGGGCTTAGGGATTTTTTCAAAAAAATATTTTCCGCCGGTTAAGTTTTTGAGGGCTGATTTCTTGTCCTGTGATAAAAAGCCTTCTGTTTGCATCGCCAAAGCTTTCAGGGGCGCATTTGCAACCGGTTGGCACCATTTTTGAGTGAATTTCCAAAAGTCAGATTTTTGCTCAGGGATTTTTTCAAAAAAATATTTTCTGCCGGTTAAGTTGTTGAAGGCAGATTTCTTGTCCTGTGATAAAAAGCCTTCTGTTTCCATCGACAAGGCTTTCAGTGTAGCATTTGCAACCGGTTGGCATCATTTTTGAGTGAATTGCCAAAAGTCAGATTTTTGCTGAAATTGTGAACTCGGGGCTTAGGCATTTTTTCAAAAAAATATTTTCCGCCGGTTAAGTTTTTGAGGGCTGATTTCTTGTCCTGTGATAAAAAGCCTTCTGTTTCGACTGCCAAACCTTTCAGGGGAGCATTTGCAACCGGTTGGCACCATTTTTGAGTGAATTGCCAAAAGTCAGATTTTTGCTGAAATTGTGACCCCGGGGCTTAGGGATTTTTTCAAAAAAATATTTTCTGCCAATTAAGTTTTTGAGGGCTGGTTTCTTGTCCTGTGATACAAAGCTTTCTGTTTCCATCGACAACGCTTTCAGGGGAGCATTTGCAAGCTTCTGACATCATTTTTGAGTGAATTGCCAAAAGTCATATTTTTGCTGAAATTCTGACCCCGGGGCTTAGGGATTTTTTCAAAAAAATATTTTCCGCCGGTTAAGTTTTTAAGGGCTGATTTCTTGTCCTGTGATAAAAAGCCTTCTGTTTCCATCGCCAAAGCTTTCAGGGGAGCATTTGCAACCGGTTGGCACCATTTTTGAGTGAATTGCCAAAAGTCAGATTTTTGCTCAGGGATTTTTTCAAAAAAATATTTTCTGCCGGTTAAGTTGTTGAAGGCTGATTTCTTGTTCTGTGATAAAAAGCCTTCTGTTTCCATTGACAACGCTTCCAGGGGAGCATTTGCAAGCTTCTGAAATCATTTTTGAGTGAATTGCCAAAGTCATATTTTTGCTGAAATTGTGACCCCGGGGCTTAGGGATTTTTTCAAAAAAATATTTTCCGCCAGTTAAGTTGTTGAGGGCTGATTTCTTTTCCTGTGATAAAAAGCCTTCTGTTTCGACTGCCAAACCTTTCAGGGGAGCATTTGCAAGCTTCTGACATCATTTTTGAGTGAATTGCCAAAAGTCATATTTTTGCTGAAATTCTGACCCCGGGGCTTAGGGATTTTTTCAAAAAAATATTTTCCGCCGGTTAAGTTTTTGAGGGCTGATTTCTTGTCCTGTGATAAAATGCCTTCTGTTTCGACTGCGAAACCTTTCAGGGGAGCATTTGCAACCGGATGGCACCATTTTTGAGTGAATTGCCAAAAGTCAGATTTTTGCTGAAATTGTGACCCCGGGGCTTAGGGATTTTTTCAAAAAAATATTTTCCGCCGGTTAAGTTGTTGAGGGCTGATTTCTTGTCCTGTGATAAAAAGCCTTCTGTTTGCATCGCCAAAGCTTTCAGGGGAGCATTTGCAACCGGTTGGCACCATTTTTGAGTGAATTTCCAAAAGTCAGATTTTTGCTCAGGGATTTTTTCAAAAAAATATTTTCTGCCGGTTAAGTTGTTGAAGGCTGATTTCTTGTCCTGTGATAAAAAGCCTTCTGTTTCCATCGACAACGCTTTCAGGGGAGCATTTGCAACCGGTTGGCACCATTTTTGAGTGAATTGCCAAAAGTCATATTTTTGCTGAAATTCTGACCCCGGGGCTTAGGGATTTTTTCAAAAAAATATTTTCCGCCGGTTAAGTTTTTAAGGGCTGATTTCTTGTCCTGTGATAAAAAGCCTTCTGTTTCCATCGCCAAAGCTTTCAGGGGAGCATTTGCAACCGGTTGGCACCATTTTTGAGTGAATTGCCAAAAGTCAGATTTTTGCTCAGGGATTTTTTCAAAAAAATATTTTCTGCCGGTTAAGTTGTTGAAGGCTGATTTCTTGTCCTGTGATAAAAAGCCTTCTGTTTCCATCGACAACGCTTTCAGGGCAGCATTTGCAAGCTTCTGACATCATTTTTGAGTGAATTGCCAAAAGTCATATTTTAGCTGAAATTCTGACTCCGGGGCTTAGGGATTTTTTCAAAAAAATATTTTCCGCTGGTTCAGTTTTTGAGGGCTGATTTCTTGTCCTGTGATAAAAAGCCTTCTGTTTCCATCGACAACACTTTAAGGGTTGCATTTGCAAGCTTCTGACATCATTTTTGAGTGAATTGCCAAAAGTCAGATTTTTGCTGAAATTGTGACCCCGGGGCTTAGGGATTTTTTCAAAAAAATATTTTCCGCCGGTTATGTTTTTGAGGGCTGATTTCTTGTCCTGTGATAAAAAGCCTTCTGTTTCGACTGCCAAACCTTTCAGGGGAGCATTCGCAACCGGTTGGCACCATTTTTGAGTGAATTGCCAAAAGTCAGATTTTTGCTGAAATTGTGACCCCGGGGCTTAGGGATTTTTTCAAAAAAATATTTTCCGCCGGTTCAGTTTTTGAGGGTTGATTTCTTGTCCTGTGATAAAAAGCCTTCTGTTTCGACTGCCAAACCTTTCAGGGGAGCATTCGCAACCGGTTGGCACCATTTTTGAGTGAATTGCCAAAAGTCAGATTTTTGCTGAAATTGTGACCCCGGGGCTTAGGGATTTTTTCAAAAAAATATTTTCCGACGGTTAAGTTTTTGAGGGCTGATTTCTTGTCCTGTGATAAAAAGCCTTCTGTTTCGACTGCCAAACCTTTCAGGGGAGCATTTGCAACCGGTTGGCACCATTTTTGAGTGAATTGCCAAAAGTCATATTTTTGCTGAAATTGTGACCCCGGGGCTTAGGGATTTTTTCAAAAAAATATTTTCCGCCGGTTAAGTTGTTGAGGGCTGATTTCTTGTCCTGTGATAAAAAGCCTTCTGTTTCGACTGCCAAACCTTTCAGGGCAGCATTTGCAAGCTTCTGACATCATTTTTGAGTGAATTGCCAAAAGTCAGATTTTTGCTCAGGGATTTTTTCAAAAAAATATTTTCTGCCGGTTAAGTTGTTGAAGGCTGATTTCTTGTCCTGTGATAAAAAGCCTTCTGTTTCCATCGACAACGCTTTCAGGGCAGCATTTGCAAGCTTCTGACATCATTTTTGAGTGAATTGCCAAAAGTCATATTTTAGCTGAAATTCTGACCCCGGGGCTTAGGGATTTTTTCAAAAAAATATTTTCCGCTGGTTCAGTTTTTGAGGGCTGATTTCTTGTCCTGTGATAAAAAGCCTTCTGTTTCCATCGACAACACTTTAAGGGTTGCATTTGCAAGCTTCTGACATCATTTTTGAGTGAATTGCCAAAAGTCATATTTTTGCTGAAATTCTGACCCCGGGGCTTAGGGATTTTTTCAAAAAAATATTTTCCGCCGGTTAAGTTGTTGAGGGCTGATTTCTTGTCCTGTGATAAAAAGCCTTCTGTTTCGACTGCCAAACCTTTCAGGGCAGCATTTGCAAGCTTCTGACATCATTTTTGAGTGAATTGCCAAAAGTCATATTTTTGCTGAAATTCTGACCCCGGGGCTTAGGGATTTTTTCAAAAAAATATTTTCCGCCGGTTAAGTTTTTGAGGGCTGATTTCTTGTCCTGTGATAAAATGCCTTCTGTTTCGACTGCCAAACCTTTCAGGGGAGCATTTGCAACCGGATGGCACCATTTTTGAGTGAATTGCCAAAAGTCAGATTTTTGCTGAAATTGTGACCCCGGGGCTTAGCGATTTTTTCAAAAAAATATTTTCCGCCGGTTAAGTTGTTGAGGGCTGATTTCTTGTCCTGTGATAAAAAGCCTTCTGTTTCGACTGCCAAACCTTTCAGGGGAGCATTTGCAAGCTTCTGGCATCATTTTTGAGTGAATTGCCAAAAGTCAGATTTTTGCTGAAATTGTGACCCCGGGGCTTAGGGATTTTTTCAAAAAAATATTTTCCGCCGGTTAAGTTGTTGAGGGCTGATTTCTTGTCCTGTGATAAAAAGCCTTCTGTTTCGACTGCCAAACCTTTCAGGGGAGCATTTGCAAGCTTCTGGCATCATTTTTGAGTGAATTGCCAAAAGTCAGATTTTTGCTGAAATTGTGACCCCGGGGCTTAGGGATTTTTTCAAAAAAATATTTTCCGCCGGTTAAGTTTTTGAGGGCTGATTTCTTGTCCTGTGATAAAAAGCCTTCTGTTTGCATCGCCAAAGCTTTCAGGGGCGCATTTGCAACCGGTTGGCACCATTTTTGAGTGAATTTCCAAAAGTCAGATTTTTGCTCAGGGATTTTTTCAAAAAAATATTTTCTGCCGGTTAAGTTGTTGAAGGCAGATTTCTTGTCCTGTGATAAAAAGCCTTCTGTTTCCATCGACAAGGCTTTCAGGGGAGCATTTGCAACCGGTTGGCATCATTTTTGAGTGAATTGCCAAAAGTCAGATTTTTGCTGAAATTGTGAACTCGGGGCTTAGGCATTTTTTCAAAAAAATATTTTCCGCCGGTTAAGTTTTTGAGGGCTGATTTCTTGTCCTGTGATAAAAAGCCTTCTGTTTCCATCGACAACGCTTTCAGGGGAGCATTTGCAAGCTTCTGACATCATTTTTGAGTGAATTGCCAAAAGTCATATTTTTGCTGAAATTGTGACACCGGGGCTTGGGGATTTTTTCAAAAAAATATTTTCCGCCTGTTAAGTTGTTGAGGGCTGATTTCTTTTCCTGTGATAAAAAGCCTTCTGTTTCGACTGCCAAACCTTTCAGGGGAGCATTTGCAAGCTTCTGACATCATTTTTGAGTGAATTGCCAAAAGTCATATTTTTGCTGAAATTCTGACCCCGGGGCTTAGGGATTTTTTCAAAAAAATATTTTCCGCCGGTTAAGTTTTTGAGGGCTGATTTCTTGTCCTGTGATAAAATGCCTTCTGTTTCGACTGCCAAACCTTTCAGGGGAGCATTTGCAACCGGATGGCACCATTTTTGAGTGAATTGCCAAAAGTCAGATTTTTGCTGAAATTGTGACCCCGGGGCTTAGGGATTTTTTCAAAAAAATATTTTCCGCCGGTTAAGTTGTTGAGGGCTGATTTCTTGTCCTGTGATAAAAAGCCTTCTGTTTGCATCGCCAAAGCTTTCAGGGGAGCATTTGCAACCGGTTGGCACCATTTTTGAGTGAATTTCCAAAAGTCAGATTTTTGCTCAGGGATTTTTTCAAAAAAATATTTTCTGCCGGTTAAGTTGTTGAAGGCTGATTTCTTGTCCTGTGATAAAAAGCCTTCTGTTTCCATCGACAACGCTTTCAGGGGAGCATTTGCAACCGGTTGGCACCATTTTTGAGTGAATTGCCAAAAGTCATATTTTTGCTGAAATTCTGACCCCGGGGCTTAGGGATTTTTTCAAAAAAATATTTTCCGCCGGTTAAGTTTTTAAGGGCTGATTTCTTGTCCTGTGATAAAAAGCCTTCTGTTTCCATCGCCAAAGCTTTCAGGGGAGCATTTGCAACCGGTTGGCACCATTTTTGAGTGAATTGCCAAAAGTCAGATTTTTGCTCAGGGATTTTTTCAAAAAAATATTTTCTGCCGGTTAAGTTGTTGAAGGCTGATTTCTTGTCCTGTGATAAAAAGCCTTCTGTTTCCATCGACAACGCTTTCAGGGCAGCATTTGCAAGCTTCTGACATCATTTTTGAGTGAATTGCCAAAAGTCATATTTTAGCTGAAATTCTGACTCCGGGGCTTAGGGATTTTTTCAAAAAAATATTTTCCGCTGGTTCAGTTTTTGAGGGCTGATTTCTTGTCCTGTGATAAAAAGCCTTCTGTTTCCATCGACAACACTTTAAGGGTTGCATTTGCAAGCTTCTGACATCATTTTTGAGTGAATTGCCAAAAGTCAGATTTTTGCTGAAATTGTGACCCCGGGGCTTAGGGATTTTTTCAAAAAAATATTTTCCGCCGGTTATGTTTTTGAGGGCTGATTTCTTGTCCTGTGATAAAAAGCCTTCTGTTTCGACTGCCAAACCTTTCAGGGCAGCATTTGCAAGCTTCTGACATCATTTTTGAGTGAATTGCCAAAAGTCATATTTTTGCTGAAATTCTGACCCCGGGGCTTAGGGATTTTTTCAAAAAAATATTTTCCGCCGGTTAAGTTTTTGAGGGCTGATTTCTTGTCCTGTGATAAAATGCCTTCTGTTTCGACTGCCAAACCTTTCAGGGGAGCATTTGCAACCGGATGGCACCATTTTTGAGTGAATTGCCAAAAGTCAGATTTTTGCTGAAATTGTGACCCCGGGGCTTAGCGATTTTTTCAAAAAAATATTTTCCGCCGGTTAAGTTGTTGAGGGCTGATTTCTTGTCCTGTGATAAAAAGCCTTCTGTTTCGACTGCCAAACCTTTCAGGGGAGCATTTGCAACCGGTTGGCACCATTTTTGAGTGAATTGCCAAAAGTCATATTTTTGCTGAAATTGTGACCCCGGGGCTTAGGGATTTTTTCAAAAAAATATTTTCCGCCGGTTAAGTTGTTGAGGGCTGATTTCTTGTCCTGTGATAAAAAGCCTTCTGTTTCGACTGCCAAACCTTTCAGGGCAGCATTTGCAAGCTTCTGACATCATTTTTGAGTGAATTGCCAAAAGTCAGATTTTTGCTCAGGGATTTTTTCAAAAAAATATTTTCTGCCGGTTAAGTTGTTGAAGGCTGATTTCTTGTCCTGTGATAAAAAGCCTTCTGTTTCCATCGACAACGCTTTCAGGGCAGCATTTGCAAGCTTCTGACATCATTTTTGAGTGAATTGCCAAAAGTCATATTTTAGCTGAAATTCTGACCCCGGGGCTTAGGGATTTTTTCAAAAAAATATTTTCCGCTGGTTCAGTTTTTGAGGGCTGATTTCTTGTCCTGTGATAAAAAGCCTTCTGTTTCCATCGACAACACTTTAAGGGTTGCATTTGCAAGCTTCTGACATCATTTTTGAGTGAATTGCCAAAAGTCATATTTTTGCTGAAATTCTGACCCCGGGGCTTAGGGATTTTTTCAAAAAAATATTTTCCGCCGGTTAAGTTGTTGAGGGCTGATTTCTTGTCCTGTGATAAAAAGCCTTCTGTTTCGACTGCCAAACCTTTCAGGGCAGCATTTGCAAGCTTCTGACATCATTTTTGAGTGAATTGCCAAAAGTCATATTTTTGCTGAAATTCTGACCCCGGGGCTTAGGGATTTTTTCAAAAAAATATTTTCCGCCGGTTAAGTTTTTGAGGGCTGATTTCTTGTCCTGTGATAAAATGCCTTCTGTTTCGACTGCCAAACATTTCAGGGGAGCATTTGCAACCGGATGGCACCATTTTTGAGTGAATTGCCAAAAGTCAGATTTTTGCTGAAATTGTGACCCCGGGGCTTAGCGATTTTTTCAAAAAAATATTTTCCGCCGGTTAAGTTGTTGAGGGCTGATTTCTTGTCCTGTGATAAAAAGCCTTCTGTTTCGACTGCCAAACCTTTCAGGGGAGCATTTGCAAGCTTCTGGCATCATTTTTGAGTGAATTGCCAAAAGTCAGATTTTTGCTGAAATTGTGACCCCGGGGCTTAGGGATTTTTTCAAAAAAATATTTTCCGCCGGTTAAGTTTTTGAGGGCTGATTTCTTGTCCTGTGATAAAAAGCCTTCTGTTTGCATCGCCAAAGCTTTCAGGGGCGCATTTGCAACCGGTTGGCACCATTTTTGAGTGAATTTCCAAAAGTCAGATTTTTGCTCAGGGATTTTTTCAAAAAAATATTTTCTGCCGGTTAAGTTGTTGAAGGCAGATTTCTTGTCCTGTGATAAAAAGCCTTCTGTTTTCATCGACAAGGCTTTCAGGGGAGCATTTGCAACCGGTTGGCACCATTTTTGAGTGAATTGCCAAAAGTCATATTTTTGCTGAAATTGTGACCCCGGGGCTTAGGGATTTTTTCAAAAAAATATTTTCCGCCGGTTAAGTTGTTGAGGGCTGATTTCTTGTCCTGTGATAAAAAGCCTTCTGTTTCGACTGCCAAACCTTTCAGGGCAGCATTTGCAAGCTTCTGACATCATTTTTGAGTGAATTGCCAAAAGTCAGATTTTTGCTCAGGGATTTTTTCAAAAAAATATTTTCTGCCGGTTAAGTTGTTGAAGGCTGATTTCTTGTCCTGTGATAAAAAGCCTTCTGTTTCCATCGACAACGCTTTCAGGGCAGCATTTGCAAGCTTCTGACATCATTTTTGAGTGAATTGCCAAAAGTCATATTTTAGCTGAAATTCTGACCCCGGGGCTTAGGGATTTTTTCAAAAAAATATTTTCCGCTGGTTCAGTTTTTGAGGGCTGATTTCTTGTCCTGTGATAAAAAGCCTTCTGTTTCCATCGACAACACTTTAAGGGTTGCATTTGCAAGCTTCTGACATCATTTTTGAGTGAATTGCCAAAAGTCATATTTTTGCTGAAATTCTGACCCCGGGGCTTAGGGATTTTTTCAAAAAAATATTTTCCGCCGGTTAAGTTGTTGAGGGCTGATTTCTTGTCCTGTGATAAAAAGCCTTCTGTTTCGACTGCCAAACCTTTCAGGGCAGCATTTGCAAGCTTCTGACATCATTTTTGAGTGAATTGCCAAAAGTCATATTTTTGCTGAAATTCTGACCCCGGGGCTTAGGGATTTTTTCAAAAAAATATTTTCCGCCGGTTAAGTTTTTGAGGGCTGATTTCTTGTCCTGTGATAAAATGCCTTCTGTTTCGACTGCCAAACCTTTCAGGGGAGCATTTGCAACCGGATGGCACCATTTTTGAGTGAATTGCCAAAAGTCAGATTTTTGCTGAAATTGTGACCCCGGGGCTTAGCGATTTTTTCAAAAAAATATTTTCCGCCGGTTAAGTTGTTGAGGGCTGATTTCTTGTCCTGTGATAAAAAGCCTTCTGTTTCGACTGCCAAACCTTTCAGGGGAGCATTTGCAAGCTTCTGGCATCATTTTTGAGTGAATTGCCAAAAGTCAGATTTTTGCTGAAATTGTGACCCCGGGGCTTAGGGATTTTTTCAAAAAAATATTTTCCGCCGGTTAAGTTTTTGAGGGCTGATTTCTTGTCCTGTGATAAAAAGCCTTCTGTTTGCATCGCCAAAGCTTTCAGGGGCGCATTTGCAACCGGTTGGCACCATTTTTGAGTGAATTTCCAAAAGTCAGATTTTTGCTCAGGGATTTTTTCAAAAAAATATTTTCTGCCGGTTAAGTTGTTGAAGGCAGATTTCTTGTCCTGTGATAAAAAGCCTTCTGTTTCCATCGACAAGGCTTTCAGGGGAGCATTTGCAACCGGTTGGCATCATTTTTGAGTGAATTGCCAAAAGTCAGATTTTTGCTGAAATTGTGAACTCGGGGCTTAGGCATTTTTTCAAAAAAATATTTTCCGCCGGTTAAGTTTTTGAGGGCTGATTTCTTGTCCTGTGATAAAAAGCCTTCTGTTTCCATCGACAACGCTTTCAGGGGAGCATTTGCAAGCTTCTGACATCATTTTTGAGTGAATTGCCAAAAGTCATATTTTTGCTGAAATTGTGACACCGGGGCTTGGGGATTTTTTCAAAAAAATATTTTCCGCCTGTTAAGTTGTTGAGGGCTGATTTCTTTTCCTGTGATAAAAAGCCTTCTGTTTCGACTGCCAAACCTTTCAGGGGAGCATTTGCAAGCTTCTGACATCATTTTTGAGTGAATTGCCAAAAGTCATATTTTTGCTGAAATTCTGACCCCGGGGCTTAGGGATTTTTTCAAAAAAATATTTTCCGCCGGTTAAGTTTTTGAGGGCTGATTTCTTGTCCTGTGATAAAATGCCTTCTGTTTCGACTGCCAAACCTTTCAGGGGAGCATTTGCAACCGGATGGCACCATTTTTGAGTGAATTGCCAAAAGTCAGATTTTTGCTGAAATTGTGACCCCGGGGCTTAGGGATTTTTTCAAAAAAATATTTTCCGCCGGTTAAGTTGTTGAGGGCTGATTTCTTGTCCTGTGATAAAAAGCCTTCTGTTTGCATCGCCAAAGCTTTCAGGGGAGCATTTGCAACCGGTTGGCACCATTTTTGAGTGAATTTCCAAAAGTCAGATTTTTGCTCAGGGATTTTTTCAAAAAAATATTTTCTGCCGGTTAAGTTGTTGAAGGCTGATTTCTTGTCCTGTGATAAAAAGCCTTCTGTTTCCATCGACAACGCTTTCAGGGGAGCATTTGCAACCGGTTGGCACCATTTTTGAGTGAATTGCCAAAAGTCATATTTTTGCTGAAATTCTGACCCCGGGGCTTAGGGATTTTTTCAAAAAAATATTTTCCGCCGGTTAAGTTTTTAAGGGCTGATTTCTTGTCCTGTGATAAAAAGCCTTCTGTTTCCATCGCCAAAGCTTTCAGGGGAGCATTTGCAACCGGTTGGCACCATTTTTGAGTGAATTGCCAAAAGTCAGATTTTTGCTCAGGGATTTTTTCAAAAAAATATTTTCTGCCGGTTAAGTTGTTGAAGGCTGATTTCTTGTCCTGTGATAAAAAGCCTTCTGTTTCCATCGACAACGCTTTCAGGGCAGCATTTGCAAGCTTCTGACATCATTTTTGAGTGAATTGCCAAAAGTCATATTTTAGCTGAAATTCTGACTCCGGGGCTTAGGGATTTTTTCAAAAAAATATTTTCCGCTGGTTCAGTTTTTGAGGGCTGATTTCTTGTCCTGTGATAAAAAGCCTTCTGTTTCCATCGACAACACTTTAAGGGTTGCATTTGCAAGCTTCTGACATCATTTTTGAGTGAATTGCCAAAAGTCAGATTTTTGCTGAAATTGTGACCCCGGGGCTTAGGGATTTTTTCAAAAAAATATTTTCCGCCGGTTATGTTTTTGAGGGCTGATTTCTTGTCCTGTGATAAAAAGCCTTCTGTTTCGACTGCCAAACCTTTCAGGGGAGCATTCGCAACCGGTTGGCACCATTTTTGAGTGAATTGCCAAAAGTCAGATTTTTGCTGAAATTGTGACCCCGGGGCTTAGGGATTTTTTCAAAAAAATATTTTCCGACGGTTAAGTTTTTGAGGGCTGATTTCTTGTCCTGTGATAAAAAGCCTTCTGTTTCGACTGCCAAACCTTTCAGGGGAGCATTTGCAACCGGTTGGCACCATTTTTGAGTGAATTGCCAAAAGTCATATTTTTGCTGAAATTGTGACCCCGGGGCTTAGGGATTTTTTCAAAAAAATATTTTCCGCCGGTTAAGTTGTTGAGGGCTGATTTCTTGTCCTGTGATAAAAAGCCTTCTGTTTCGACTGCCAAACCTTTCAGGGCAGCATTTGCAAGCTTCTGACATCATTTTTGAGTGAATTGCCAAAAGTCAGATTTTTGCTCAGGGATTTTTTCAAAAAAATATTTTCTGCCGGTTAAGTTGTTGAAGGCTGATTTCTTGTCCTGTGATAAAAAGCCTTCTGTTTCCATCGACAACGCTTTCAGGGCAGCATTTGCAAGCTTCTGACATCATTTTTGAGTGAATTGCCAAAAGTCATATTTTAGCTGAAATTCTGACCCCGGGGCTTAGGGATTTTTTCAAAAAAATATTTTCCGCTGGTTCAGTTTTTGAGGGCTGATTTCTTGTCCTGTGATAAAAAGCCTTCTGTTTCCATCGACAACACTTTAAGGGTTGCATTTGCAAGCTTCTGACATCATTTTTGAGTGAATTGCCAAAAGTCAGATTTTTGCTGAAATTGTGACCCCGGGGCTTAGGGATTTTTTCAAAAAAATATTTTCCGCCGGTTATGTTTTTGAGGGCTGATTTCTTGTCCTGTGATAAAAAGCCTTCTGTTTCGACTGCCAAACCTTTCAGGGGAGCATTCGCAACCGGTTGGCACCATTTTTGAGTGAATTGCCAAAAGTCAGATTTTTGCTGAAATTGTGACCCCGGGGCTTAGGGATTTTTTCAAAAAAATATTTTCCGCCGGTTCAGTTTTTGAGGGTTGATTTCTTGTCCTGTGATAAAAAGCCTTCTGTTTCGACTGCCAAACCTTTCAGGGGAGCATTCGCAACCGGTTGGCACCATTTTTGAGTGAATTGCCAAAAGTCAGATTTTTGCTGAAATTGTGAACCCGGGGCTTAGGGATTTTTTCAAAAAAATATTTTCCGCCGGTTAAGTTTTTGAGGGCTGATTTCTTGTCCTGTGATAAAAAGCCTTCTGTTTCGACTGCCAAACCTTTCAGGGGAGCATTTGCAACCGGTTGGCACCATTTTTGAGTGAATTGTCAAAAGTCATATTTTTGCTGAAATTGTGACCCCGGGGCTTAGGGATTTTTTCAAAAAAATATTTTCCGCCGGTTAAGTTGTTGAGGGCTGATTTCTTGTCCTGTGATAAAAAGCCTTCTGTTTCGACTGCCAAACCTTTCAGGGCAGCATTTGCAAGCTTCTGACATCATTTTTGAGTGAATTGCCAAAAGTCAGATTTTTGCTGAAATTCTGACCCCGGGGCTTAGGGATTTTTTCAAAAAAATATTTTCCGCCGATTAAGTTTTTGAGGGCTGATTTCTTGTCCTGTGATAAAAAGCCTTCTGTTTCCATCGCCAAAGCTTTCAGGGGAGCATTTGCAACCGGTTGGCACCATTTTTGAATGAATTGCCAAAAGTCAGTTTTTTGCTCAGGGATTTTTTCAAAAAAATATTTTCTGCCGGTTAAGTTGTTGAAGGCTGATTTCTTGTCCTGTGATAAAAAGCCTTCTGTTTCCATCGACAACGCTTTCAGGGCAGCATTTGCAAGCTTCTGACATCATTTTTGAGTGAATTGCCAAAAGTCATATTTTAGCTGAAATTCTGACCCCGGGGCTTAGGGATTTTTTCAAAAAAATATTTTCCGCCGGTTAAGTTTTTGAGGGCTGATTTCTTGTCCTGTGATAAAAAGCCTTCTGTTTCGACTGCGAAACCTTTCAGGGGAGCATTTGCAACCGGTGGGCACCATTTTTGAGTGAATTGCCAAAAGTCAGATTTTTGCTGAAATTGTGACCCCGGGGCTTAGGGATTTTTTCAAAAAAAAATTTTCCGCCGGTTCAGTTTTTGAGGGTTGATTTCTTGTTCTGTGATAAAAAGCCTTCTGTTTCGACTGCCAAACCTTTCAGGGGAGCATTTGCAAGCTTCTGGCATCATTTTTGAGTGCATTGCCAAAAGTCAGATTTTTGCTGAAATTGTGACCCCGGGGCTTAGGGATTTTTTCAAAAAAATATTTTCCGCCAGTTAAGTTGTTGAGGGCTGATTTCTTGTCCTGTGATAAAAAGCCTTCTGTTTCCATCGACAACGCTTTCAGGGGAGCATTTGCAAGCTTCTGACATCATTTTTGAGTGAATTGCCAAAAGTCATATTTTGGCTGAAATTCTGACCCCGGGGCTTAGGGATTTTTTCAAAAAAATATTTTCCACCGGTTAAGTTTTTGAGGGCTGATTTCTTGTCCTGTGATAAAATGCCTTCTGTTTCGACTGCCAAACCTTTCAGGGGAGCATTTGCAACCGGTTGGCACCATTTTTGAGTGAATTGCCAAAAGTCAGATTTTTGCTGAAATTGTGACCCCGGGGCTTAGGGATTTTTTCAAAAAAATATTTTCCGCTGGTTAAGTTTTTGAGGGCTGATTTCTTGTCCTGTGATAAAAAGCCTTCTGTTTCGACTGCCAAACCTTTCAGGGGAGCATTTGCAAGCTTCTGGCATCATTTTTGAGTGAATTGCCAAAAGTCAGATTTTTGCTGAAATTGTGACCCCGGGGCTTAGGGATTTTTTCAAAAAATATTTTCCGCCGGTTAAGTTTTTGAGGGCTGATTTCTTGTCCTGTGATAAAAAGCCTTCTGTTTGCATCGACAACGCTTTCAGGGGAGCATTTGCAACCGGTTGGCATCATTTTTGAGTGAATTGCCAAAAGTCAGATTTTTGCTGAAATTGTGACCCCGGGGCTCAGGGATTTTTTCAAAAAAATATTTTCCGACGGTTAAGTTGTTGAGGGCTGATTTCTTGTCCTGTGATAAAAAGCCTTCTGTTTCCATCGACAACACTTTCAGGGGAGCATTTGCAAGCTTCTGACATCATTTTTGAGTGAATTGCCAAAAGTCAGATTTTTTGCTGAAATTGTGACCCCGGGGCTTAGGGATTTTTTCAAAAAAATATTTTCCGCCGGTTAAGTTTTTGAGGGCTGATTTCTTGTCCTGTGATAAAAAGCCTTCTGTTTCCATCGCCAAAGCTTTCAGGGGAGCATTTGCAACCGGTTGGCACCATTTTTGAATGAATTGCCAAAGGTCAGTTTTTTGCTCAGGGATTTTTTCAAAAAAATATTTTCTGCCGCTTAAGTTGTTGAAGACTGATTTCTTGTCCTGTGATAAAAAGCCTTCTGTTTCCATCGACAATGCTTTCAGGGGAGCATTTGCAAGCTTCTGACATCATTTTTGAGTGAATTGCCAAAAGTCAGATTTTTGCTGAAATTGTGACCCCGGGGCTTAGGGATTTTTTCAAAAAAATATTTTCCGCCGGTTAAGTTTTTGAGGGCTGATTTCTTGTCCTGTGATAAAAAGCCTACTGTTTCGACTGCCAAACCTTTCAGGAGAGCATTTGCAACCGGTTGGCACCATTTTTGAGTGAATTGCCAAAAGTCAGATTTTTGCTGAAATTGTGACACCGGGGCTTAGGGATTTTTTCAAAGAAATATTTTCCGCCGGTTAAGTTGTTGAGGGCTGATTTCTTTTCCTGTGATAAAAAGCCTTCTGTTTCGACTGCCAAACCTTTCAGGGCAGCATTTGCAAGCTTCTGACATCATTTTTGAGTGAATTGCCAAAAGTCATATTTTTGCTGAAATTCTGACCCCGGGGCTTAGGGATTTTTTCAAAAAAATATTTTCCGCCGGTTAAGTTTTTGAGGGCTGATTTCTTGTCCTGTGATAAAATGCCTTCTGTTTCGACTGCCAAACCTTTCAGGGGAGCATTTGCAAACGGATGGCACCATTTTTGAGTGAATTGCCAAAAGTCAGATTTTTGCTGAAATTGTGACCCCGGGGCTTAGCGATTTTTTCCAAAAAAATATTTTCCGCCGGTTAAGTTTTTGAGGGCTGATTTCTTGTCCTGTGATAAAAAGCCTTCTGTTTCGACTGCCAAACCTTTCAGGGGAGCATTTGCAAGCTTCTGGCATCATTTTTGAGTGAATTGCCAAAAGTCAGATTTTTGCTTAAATTGTGACCCCGGGGCTTAGGGTTTTTTTCAAAAAAATATTTTCCGCCGGTTAAGTTTTTGAGGGCTGATTTCTTGTCCTGTGATAAAAAGCCTTCTGTTTGCATCGCCAAAGCTTTCAGGGGAGCATTTGCAACCGGTTGGCACCATTTTTGAGTGAATTTCCAAAAGTCAGATTTTTGCTCAGGGATTTTTTCAAAAAACTATTTTCTGCCGGTTAAGTTGTTGAAGGCTGATTTCTTGTCCTGTGATTAAAAGCCTTCTGTTTCCATCGACAACGCTTTCAGGGGAGCATTTGCAAGCTTCTGACATCATTTTTGAGTGAATTGCCAAAAGTCAGATTTTTGCTGAAATTGTGACCCCCGGGGCTTAGGGATTTTTTCAAAAAAATATTTTCCGCTGGTTCAGTTTTTGAGGGCTGATTTCTTGTCCTGTGATAAAAAGCCTTCTGTTTCGACTGCCAAACCTTTCAGGGGAGCATTTGCAACCGGTTGGCACCATTTTTGAGTGAATTGCCAAAAGTCAGATTTTTGCTGAAATTGTGACCCCGGGGCTTAGGGATTTTTTCAAAAAAAATATTTTCCGCCAGTTAAGTTTTTGAGGGCTGGTTTCTTGTCCTGTGATACAAAGCTTACTGTTTCCATCGACAATGCTTTCAGGGGAGCATTTGCAAGCTTCTGACATCATTTTTGAGTGAATTGCCAAAAGTCATATTTTTGCTGAAATTGTGACCCCGGGGCTTAGGGATTTTTTCAAAAAAATACATTCCGCCGGTTAAGTTGTTGAGGGCTGATTTCTTGTCCTGTGATAAAAAGCCTTCTGTTTCGACTGCCAAACCTTTCAGGGCAGCATTTGCAAGCTTCTGACATCATTTTTGAGTGAATTGCCAAAAGTCATATTATTGCTGAAATTCTGACCCCGGGGCTTAGGGATTTTTTCAAAAAAATATTTTCCGCCGGTTAAGTTGTTGAGGGCTGATTTCTTTTTCTGTGATAAAAAGCCTTCTGTTTCGACTCCCAAACCTTTCAGGGCAGCATTTGCAAGCTTCTGACATCATTTTTGAGTGAATTGCCAAAAGTCATATTTTTGCTGAAATTCTGACCCCGGGGCTTAGGGATTTTTTCAAAAAAATATTTTCCGCCGGTTAAGTTTTTGAGGGCTGATTTCTTGTCCTGTGATAAAATGCCTTCTGTTTCGACTGCCAAACCTTTCAGGGGAGCATTTGCAACTGGATGGCACCATTTTTGAGTGAATTGCCAAAAGTCAGATTTTTGCTGAAATTGTGACCCCGGGGCTTAGCGATTTTTTCCAAAAAAATATTTTCCGCCGGTTAAGTTTTTGAGGGCTGATTTCTTGTCCTGTGATAAAAAGCCTTCTGTTTCGACTGCCAAACCTTTCAGGGGAGCATTTGCAAGCTTCTGGCATCATTTTTGAGTGAATTGCCAAAAGTCAGATTTTTGCTGAAATTGTGACCCCGGGGCTTAGGGTTTTTTTCAAAAAAATATTTTCCGCCGGTTAAGTTTTTGAGGGCTGATTACTTGTCCTGTGATAAAAAGCCTTCTGTTTCCATCGCCAAAGCTTTCAGGGGAGCATTTGCAACCGGTTGGCACCATTTTTGAGTGAATTGCCAAAAGTCAGATTTTTGCTGAAATTGTGACCCCGGGGCTTAGGGATTTTTTCAAAAAAATATTTTCCGCCGGTTAAGTTGTTGAGGGCTGATTTCTTGTCCTGTGATAAAAAGCCTTCTGTTTCCATCGACAACGCTTTCAGGGGAGCATTTGCAAGCTTCTGACATCATTTTTGAGTGAATTGCCAAAAGTCATATTTTTGCTGAAATTGTGACCCCGGGGCTCAGGGATTTTTTCAAAAAAATATTTTCCGACGGTTAAGTTGTTGAGGGCTGATTTCCTGTCCTGTGATAAAAAGCCTTCTGTTTCCATCGACAACACTTTCAGGGGAGCATTTGCAAGCTTCTGACATCATTTTTGAGTGAATTGCCAAAAGTCAGATTTTTGCTGAAATTGTGACCCCCGGGGCTTAGGGATTTTTCCAAAAAAATATTTTCCGCCGGTTAAGTTTTTGAGGGCTGATTTCTTGTCCTGTGAAAAAAAGCCTTCTGTTTCCATCGCCAAAGCTTTCAGGGGAGCATTTGCAACCGGTTGGCACCATTTTTGAATGAATTGCCAAAAGTCAGTTTTTTGCTCAGGGATTTTTTCAAAAAAATATTTTCTGCCGGTTAAGTTGTTGAAGGCTGATTTCTTGTCCTGTGATAAAAAGGCTTCTGTTTCGACTGCTAAACCTTTCAGGGGAGGATTTGCAACCGGTGGGCACCATTTTTGAGTGAATTGCCAAAAGTCAGATTTTTGCTGAAATTGTGACCCCGGGGCTTAGGGATTTTTTCAAAAAAATATTTTCCGCCGGTTAAGTTGTTGAGGGCTGATTTCTTGTCCTGTGATAAAAAGCCTTCTGTTTCCATCGCCAAAGCTTTCAGGGGAGCATTTGCAACCGGTTGGCACCATTTTTGAGTGAATTGCCAAAAGTCATATTTTTGCTGAAATTGTGACCCCGGGGCTTAGGGATTTTTTCAAAAAAATATTTTCCGCCGGTTAAGTTGTTGAGGGCTGATTTCTTGTCCTGTGATAAAAAGCCTTCGGTTTCGACTGCCAAATCTTTCAGGGGAGCATTTGCAACCGGTTGGCACCATTTTTGAGTGAATTGCCAAAAGTCATATTTTTGCTGAAATTGTGACCCCGGGGCTCAGGGATTTTTTCAGAAAAATATTTTCCGACGGTTAAGTTGTTGAGGGCTGATTTCTTGTCCTGTGATAAAAAGCCTTCTGTTTCCATCGACAACACTTTCAGGGGAGCATTTGCAAGCTTCTGACATCATTTTTGAGTGAATTGCCAAAAGTCAGATTTTTGCTGAAATTGTGACCCCGGGGCTTAGGGATATTTTCAAAAAAATATTTTCCGCCGGTTAAGTTGTTGAGGGCTGATTTCTTGTCCTGTGATAAAAAGCCTTCTGTTTCCATCGCCAAAGCTTTCAGGGGAGCATTTGCAACCGGTTGGCACCATTTTTGAATGAATTGCCAAAAGTCAGTTTTTTGCTCAGGGATTTTTTCAAAAAAATATTTTCTGCCGGTTAAGTTGTTGAAGGCTGATTTCTTGTCCTGTGATAAAAAGCCTTCTGTTTTGACTGCCAAACCTTTCAGGGGAGCATTTGCAATCGGTTGGCACCATTTTTGAGTGAA
This sequence comes from Podarcis liolepis, assembly GCF_965112155.1. Lineage (NCBI taxonomy): Eukaryota > Metazoa > Chordata > Lepidosauria > Squamata > Lacertidae > Podarcis > Podarcis liolepis. The sequence goes on along the minus strand of NW_028148919.1, from coordinate 44,094 downwards.
TTGCCAAAAGTCAGATTTTTGCTGAAATTGTGACCCCGGGGCATAGGGATTTTTTCAAAAAAATATTTTCCGCCAGTTAAGTTTTTGAGGGCTAGTTTCTTGTCCTGTGATACAAAGCTTCCTGTTTCCATCGACAACGCTTTCAGGGGAGCATTTGCAAGCTTCTGACATCATTTTTGAGTGAATTGCCAAAAGTCATATTTTTGCTGAAATTCTGACCCCGGGGCTTAGGGATTTTTTCAAAAAAATATTTTCCGCCGGTTAAGTTTTTAAGGGCTGATTTCTTGTCCTGTGATAAAAAGCCTTCTGTTTCCATCGCCAAAGCTTTCAGGGGAGCATTTGCAACCGGTTGGCACCATTTTTGAATGAATTGCCAAAAGTCAGTTTTTTGCTCAGGGATTTTTTCAAAAAAATATTTTCTTCCGGTTAAGTTGTTGAAGGCTGATTTCTTGTCCTGTGATAAAAAGCCTTCTGTTTCCATCGACAACGCTTTCAGGGGAGCATTTGCAAGCTTCTGACATCATTTTTGAGTGAATTGCCAAAAGTCATATTTTTGCTGAAATTGTGACCCCGGGGCTTAGGGATTTTTTCAAAAAAATATTTTCCGCCGGTTAAGTTTTTGAGGGCTGATTTCTTGTCCTGTGATAAAAAGCCTTCTGTTTCCATCGCCAAAGCTTTCAGGGGAGCATTTGAAACCGGTTGGCACCATTTTTGAGTGAATTGCCAAAAGTCAGATTTTTGCTGAAATTGTGACCCCGGGGCTTAGGGATTTTTTCAAAAAAATATTTTCCGCCCGTTAAGTTTTTGAGGGCTGATTTCTTGTCCTGTGATAAAAAGCCTTCTGTTTCGACTGCCAAACCTTTCAGGGGAGCATTTGCAACCGGTTGGCACCAATTTTGAGTGAATTGCCAAAAGTCATATTTTTGCTGAAATTGTGACCCCGGGGCTCAGGGATTTTTTCAGAAAAATATTTTCCGACGGTTAAGTTGTTGAGGGCTGATTTCTTGTCCTGTGATAAAAAGCCTTCTGTTTTCATCGACAACACTTTCAGGGGAGCATTTGCAAGCTTCTGACATCATTTTTGAGTGAATTGCCAAAAGTCATATTTTTGCTGAAATTCTGACCCCGGGGCTTAGGGATTTTTTCAAAAAAATATTTTCCGCCGGTTAAGTTTTTAAGGGCTGATTTCTTGTCCTGTGATAAAAAGCCTTCTGTTTCCATCGCCAAAGCTTTCAGGGGAGCATTTGCAACCGGTTGGCACCATTTTTGAGTGAATTGCCAAAAGTCAGATTTTTGCTCAGGGATATTTTCAAAAAAATATTTTCTGCCGGTTAAGTTGTTGAAGGCTGATTTCTTGTCCTGTGATAAAAAGCCTTCTGTTTCGACTGCCAAACCTTACAGGGGAGGATTTGCAACCGGTTGGCACCATTTTTGAGTGCATTGCCAAAAGTCAGATTTTTGCTGAAATTGTGACCCCGGGGCTTAGGGATTTTTTCAAAAAAATATTTTCCGCCGGTTAAGTTGTTGAGGGCTGATTTCTTGTCCTGTGATAAAAAGCCTTCTGTTTCGACTGCCAAACCTTTCAGGGGAGCATTTGCAACCGGTTGGCACCATTTTTGAGTGAATTGCCAAAAGTCAGATTTTTGCTGAAATTTTGACCCCGGGGCTTAGGGATTTTTTCAAAAAAATATTTTCCGCCGGTTAAGTTGTTGAGGGCTGATTTCTTGTCCTGTGATAAAAAGCCTTCTGTTTCGACTGCCAAACCTTACAGGGGAGCATTTGCAACCGGTTGGCACCATTTTTGAGTGAATTGCCAAAAGTCATATTTTTGCTGAAATTGTGACCCCGGGGCTCAGGGATTTTTTCAAAAAAATATTTTCCAACGGTTAAGTTGTTGAAGGCTGATTTCTTGTCCTGTGATAAAAAGCCTTCTGTTTCCATCGACAACGCTTTCAGGGATGCATTTGCAACCGGTTGGCACCATTTTTGAGTGAATTGCTAAAAGTCATATTTTTGCTGAAATTGTGACCCCAGGGCTTAGGGATTTTTTCAAAAAATATTTTCCGCCGGTTAAGTTGTTGAGGGCTGATTTCTTGTCCTGTGATAAAAAGCCTTCTGTTTCGACTGCCAAACCTTTCAGGGGAGGATTTGCAACCGGTTGGCACCATTTTTGAGTGAATTGCCAAAAGTCAGATTTTTGCTGAAATTCTTACCCCGGGGCTTAGGGATTTTTTCAAAAAAATATTTTCCGCCGGTTAAGTTTTTAAGGGCTGATTTCTTGTCCTGTGATAAAAAGCCTTCTGTTTCCATCGCCAAAGCTTTCAGGGGAGCATTTGCAACCGGTTGGCACCATTTTTGAGTGAATTGCCAAAAGTCAGATTTTTGCTCAGGGATTTTTTCAAAAAAATATTTTCTGCCGGTTAAGTTGTTGAAGGCTGATTTCTTGTCCTGTGATAAAAAGGCTTCTGTTTCGACTGCCAAACCTTTCAGGGGAGGATTTGCAACCGGTGGGCACCATTTTTGAGTGAATTGCCAAAAGTCAGATTTTTGCTGAAATTGTGACCCCGGGGCTTAGGGATTTTTTCAAAAAAATATTTTCCGCCGGTTAAGTTGTTGAGGGCTGATTTCTTGTCCTGTGATAAAAAGCCTTCTGTTTCCATCGCCAAAGCTTTCAGGGGAGCATTTGCAACCGGTTGGCACCATTTTTGAGTGAATTGCCAAAAGTCATATTTTTGCTGAAATTGTGACCCCGGGGCTTAGGGATTTTTTCAAAAAAATATTTTCCGCCGGTTAAGTTTTTGAGGGCGGATTTCTTGTCCTGTGATAAAAAGCCTTCGGTTTCGACTGCCAAACCTTTCAGGGGAGCATTTGCAACCGGTTGGCACCATTTTTGAGTGAATTGCCAAAAGTCATATTTTTGCTGAAATTGTGACCCCGGGGCTCAGGGATTTTTTCAGAAAAATATTTTCCGACGGTTAAGTTGTTGAGGGCTGATTTCTTGTCCTGTGATAAAAAGCCTTCTGTTTCCATCGACAACGCTTTCAGGGGAGCATTTGCAAGCGGTTGGCACCATTTTTGAGTGAATTGCTAAAAGTCATATTTTTGCTGAAATTGTGACCCCAGGGCTTAGGGATTTTTTCAAAAAAATGTTTTCCGCCGGTTAAGTTTTTGAGGGCTGATTTCTTGTCCTGTGATAAAAAGCCTTCTGTTTCCATCGACAACGCTTTCAGGGGAGCATTTGCAACCGGTTGGCACCATTTTTGAGTGAATTGCCGAAAGTTAGATTTTTGCTAAGGGATTTTTTCAAAAAAATATTTTCTGCCGGTTAAGTTGTTGAAGGCTGATTTCTTGTCCTGTGCTAAACAGCCTTCTGTTTCCATCGACAACGCTTTCAGGGGAGCATTTGCAAGCTTCTGACAGCATTTTTGAGTGAATTGCCAAAAGTCATATTTTTGCTGAAATTGTGACCCCCGGGCTTAGGGATTTTTTCAAAAAAATATTTTCCGCCGGATAAGTTTTTGAGGGCTGATTTCTTGTCCTGTGATAAAAAGCCTTCTGTTTCGACTGCCAAACCTTTCAGGGGAGCATTTGCAACCGGTTGGCACCATTTTTGAGTGAATTGCCAAAAGTCATATTTTTGCTGAAATTGTGACCCCGGGGCTCAGGGATTTTTTCAAAAAAATATTTTCCAACGGTTAAGTTGTTGAAGGCTGATTTCTTGTCCTGTGATAAAAAGCCTTCTGTTTCCATCGCCAAAGCTTTCAGGGATGCATTTGCAACCGGTTGGCACCATTTTTGAGTGAATTGCCAAAAGTCATATTTTTGCTGAAATTGTGACCCCAGGGCTTAGGGATTTTTTCAAAAAAATATTTTCCGCCGGTTAAGTTGTTGAGGGCTGATTTCTTGTCCTGTGATAAAAAGCCTTCTGTTTCGACTGCCAAACCTTTCAGGGGAGGATTTGCAACCGGTTGGCACCATTTTTGAGTGAATTGCCAAAAGTCAGATTTTTGCTGAAATTCTTACCCCGGGGCTTAGGGATTTTTTCAAAAAAATATTTTCCGCCGGTTAAGTTTTTAAGGGCTGATTTCTTGTCCTGTGATAAAAAGCCTTCTGTTTCCATCGCCAAAGCTTTCAGGGGAGCATTTGCAACCGGTTGGCACCATTTTTGAGTGAATTGCCAAAAGTCAGATTTTTGCTCAGGGATTTTTTCAAAAAAATATTTTCTGCCGGTTAAGTTGTTGAAGGCTGATTTCTTGTCCTGTGATAAAAAGGCTTCTGTTTCGACTGCCAAACCTTTCAGGGGAGGATTTGCAACCGGTGGGCACCATTTTTGAGTGAATTGCCAAAAGTCAGATTTTTGCTGAAATTGTGACCCCGGGGCTTAGGGATTTTTTCAAAAAAATATTTTCCGCCGGTTAAGTTGTTGAGGGCTGATTTATTGTCCTGTGATAAAAAGCCTTCTGTTTCCATCGCCAAAGCTTTCAGGGGAGCATTTGCAACCGGTTGGCACCATTTTTGAGTGAATTGCCAAAAGTCATATTTTTGCTGAAATTGTGACCCCGGGGCTTAGGGATTTTTTCAAAAAAATATTTTCCGCCGGTTAAGTTTTTGAGGGCTGATTTCTTGTCCTGTGATAAAAAGCCTTCGGTTTCGACTGCCAAATCTTTCAGGGGAGCATTTGCAACCGGTTGGCACCAGTTTTGAGTGAATTGCCAAAAGTCATATTTTTGCTGAAATTGTGACCCCGGGGCTCAGGGATTTTTTCAGAAAAATATTTTCCGACGGTTAAGTTGTTGAGGGCTGATTTCTTGTCCTGTGATAAAAAGCCTTCTGTTTCCATCGACAACACTTTCAGGGGAGCATTTGCAAGCTTCTGACATCATTTTTGAGTGAATTGCCAAAAGTCAGATTTTTGCTGAAATTGTGACCCCGGGGCTTAGGGATATTTTCAAAAAAATATTTTCCGCCGGTTAAGTTGTTGAGGGCTGATTTCTTGTCCTGTGATAAAAAGCCTTCTGTTTCCATCGCCAAAGCTTTCAGGGGAGCATTTGCAACCGGTTGGCACCATTTTTGAATGAATTGCCAAAAGTCAGTTTTTTGCTCAGGGATTTTTTCAAAAAAATATTTTCTGCCGGTTAAGTTGTTGAAGGCTGATTTCTTGTCCTGTGATAAAAAGCCTTCTGTTTTGACTGCCAAACCTTTCAGGGGAGCATTTGCAATCGGTTGGCACCATTTTTGAGTGAATTGCCAAAAGTCAGATTTTTGCTGAAATTGTGACCCCGGGGCATAGGGATTTTTTCAAAAAAATATTTTCCGCCAGTTAAGTTTTTGAGGGCTGGTTTCTTGTCCTGTGATACAAAGCTTCCTGTTTCCATCGACAACGCTTTCAGGGGAGCATTTGCAAGCTTCTGACATCATTTTTGAGTGAATTGCCAAAAGTCATATTTTTGCTGAAATTCTGACCCCGGGGCTTAGGGATTTTTTCAAAAAAATATTTTCCGCCGGTTAAGTTTTTAAGGGCTGATTTCTTCTCCTGTGATAAAAAGCCTTCTGTTTCCATCGCCAAAGCTTTCAGGGGAGCATTTGCAACCGGTTGGCACCATTTTTGAATGAATTGCCAAAAGTCAGTTTTTTGCTCAGGGATTTTTTCAAAAAAATATTTTCTTCCGGTTAAGTTGTTGAAGGCTGATTTCTTGTCCTGTGATAAAAAGCCTTCTGTTTCCATCGACAACGCTTTCAGGGGAGCATTTGCAAGCTTCTGACATCATTTTTGAGTGAATTGCCAAAAGTCATATTTTTGCTGAAATTGTGACCCCGGGGCTTAGGGATTTTTTCAAAAAAATATTTTCCGCCGGTTAAGTTTTTGAGGGCTGATTTCTTGTCCTGTGATAAAAAGCCTTCTGTTTCCATCGCCAAAGCTTTCAGGGGAGCATTTGAAACCGGTTGGCACCATTTTTGAGTGAATTGCCAAAAGTCAGATTTTTGCTGAAATTGTGACCCCGGGGCTTAGGGATTTTTTCAAAAAAATATTTTCCGCCGGTTAAGTTTTTGAGGGCTGATTTCTTGTCCTGTGATAAAAAGCCTTCTGTTTCGACTGCCAAACCTTTCAGGGGAGCATTTGCAACCGGTTGGCACCAATTTTGAGTGAATTGCCAAAAGTCATATTTTTGCTGAAATTGTGACCCCGGGGCTCAGGGATTTTTTCAGAAAAATATTTTCCGACGGTTAAGTTGTTGAGGGCTGATTTCTTGTCCTGTGATAAAAAGCCTTCTGTTTTCATCGACAACACTTTCAGGGGAGCATTTGCAAGCTTCTGACATCATTTTTGAGTGAATTGCCAAAAGTCATATTTTTGCTGAAATTCTGACCCCGGGGCTTAGGGATTTTTTCAAAAAAATATTTTCCGCCGGTTAAGTTTTTAAGGGCTGATTTCTTGTCCTGTGATAAAAAGCCTTCTGTTTCCATCGCCAAAGCTTTCAGGGGAGCATTTGCAACCGGTTGGCACCATTTTTGAGTGAATTGCCAAAAGTCAGATTTTTGCTCAGGGATATTTTCAAAAAAATATTTTCTGCCGGTTAAGTTGTTGAAGGCTGATTTCTTGTCCTGTGATAAAAAGCCTTCTGTTTCGACTGCCAAACCTTACAGGGGAGGATTTGCAACCGGTTGGCACCATTTTTGAGTGCATTGCCAAAAGTCAGATTTTTGCTGAAATTGTGACCCCGGGGCTTAGGGATTTTTTCAAAAAAATATTTTCCGCCGGTTAAGTTGTTGAGGGCTGATTTCTTGTCCTGTGATAAAAAGCCTTCTGTTTCGACTGCCAAACCTTTCAGGGGAGCATTTGCAACCGGTTGGCACCATTTTTGAGTGAATTGCCAAAAGTCAGATTTTTGCTGAAATTGTGACCCCGGGGCTTAGGGATTTTTTCAAAAAAATATTTTCCGCCGGTTAAGTTGTTGAGGGCTGATTTCTTGTCCTGTGATAAAAAGCCTTCTGTTTCGACTGCCAAACCTTACAGGGGAGGATTTGCAACCGGTTGGCACCATTTTTGAGTGAATTGCCAAAAGTCAGATTTTTGCTGAAATTGTGACCCCGGGGCTTAGGGATTTTTTCAAAAAAATATTTTCCGCCGGTTAAGTTTTTGAGGGCTGATTTCTTGTCCTGTGATAAAAAGCCTTCTGTTTCCATCGCCAAAGCTTTCAGGGGAGCATTTGAAACCGGTTGGCACCATTTTTGAGTGAATTGCCAAAAGTCAGATTTTTGCTGAAATTGTGACCCCGGGGCTTAGGGATTTTTTCAAAAAAATATTTTCCGCCGGTTAAGTTTTTGAGGGCTGATTTCTTGTCCTGTGATAAAAAGCCTTCTGTTTCGACTGCCAAACCTTTCAGGGGAGCATTTGCAACCGGTTGGCACCATTTTTGAGTGAATTGCCAAAAGTCAGATTTTTGCTGAAATTGTGACCCCGGGGCTTAGGGATTTTTTCAAAAAAATATTTTCCGCCGGTTAAGTTTTTGAGGGCTGATTTCTTGTCCTGTGATAAAAAGCCTTCTGTTTCCATCGACAACGCTTTCAGGGGAGCATTTGCAAGCGGTTGGCACCATTTTTGAGTGAATTGCTAAAAGTCATATTTTTGCTGAAATTGTGACCCCAGGGCTTAGGGATTTTTTCAAAAAAATGTTTTCCGCCGGTTAAGTTTTTGAGGGCTGATTTCTTGTCCTGTGATAAAAAGCCTTCTGTTTCCATCGACAACGCTTTCAGGGGAGCATTTGCAACCGGTTGGCACCATTTTTGAGTGAATTGCCGAAAGTTAGATTTTTGCTAAGGGATTTTTTCAAAAAAATATTTTCTGCCGGTTAAGTTGTTGAAGGCTGATTTCTTGTCCTGTGCTAAACAGCCTTCTGTTTCCATCGACAACGCTTTCAGGGGAGCATTTGCAAGCTTCTGACAGCATTTTTGAGTGAATTGCCAAAAGTCATATTTTTGCTGAAATTGTGACCCCCGGGCTTAGGGATTTTTTCAAAAAAATATTTTCCGCCGGATAAGTTTTTGAGGGCTGATTTCTTGTCCTGTGATAAAAAGCCTTCTGTTTCGACTGCCAAACCTTTCAGGGGAGCATTTGCAACCGGTTGGCACCATTTTTGAGTGAATTGCCAAAAGTCATATTTTTGCTGAAATTGTGACCCCGGGGCTCAGGGATTTTTTCAAAAAAATATTTTCCAACGGTTAAGTTGTTGAAGGCTGATTTCTTGTCCTGTGATAAAAAGCCTTCTGTTTCCATCGCCAAAGCTTTCAGGGATGCATTTGCAACCGGTTGGCACCATTTTTGAGTGAATTGCCAAAAGTCATATTTTTGCTGAAATTGTGACCCCAGGGCTTAGGGATTTTTTCAAAAAAATATTTTCCGCCGGTTAAGTTGTTGAGGGCTGATTTCTTGTCCTGTGATAAAAAGCCTTCTGTTTCGACTGCCAAACCTTTCAGGGGAGGATTTGCAACCGGTTGGCACCATTTTTGAGTGAATTGCCAAAAGTCAGATTTTTGCTGAAATTCTTACCCCGGGGCTTAGGGATTTTTTCAAAAAAATATTTTCCGCCGGTTAAGTTTTTAAGGGCTGATTTCTTGTCCTGTGATAAAAAGCCTTCTGTTTCCATCGCCAAAGCTTTCAGGGGAGCATTTGCAACCGGTTGGCACCATTTTTGAGTGAATTGCCAAAAGTCAGATTTTTGCTCAGGGATTTTTTCAAAAAAATATTTTCTGCCGGTTAAGTTGTTGAAGGCTGATTTCTTGTCCTGTGATAAAAAGCCTTCTGTTTCCATCGACAACGCTTTCAGGGGAGCATTTGCAACCGGTTGGCACCATTTTTGAGTGAATTGCCAAAAGTCAGATTTTTGCTGAAATTGTGACCCCGGGGCTTAGGGATTTTTTCAAAAAAATATTTTCCACCGGTTCAGTTTTTGAGGGTTGATTTCTTGTTCTGTGATAAAAAGTCTTCTGTTTCGACTGCCAAACCTTTCAGGGGAGCATTTGCAAGCTTCTGGCATCATTTTTGAGTGCATTGCCAAAAGTCAGATTTTTGCTGAAATTGTGACCCCGGGGCTTAGGGATTTTTTCAAAAAAATATTTTCCGCCGGTTATGTTTTTGAGGGCTGATTTCTTGTCCTGTGATAAAAAGCCTTCTGTTTCGACTGCCAAACCTTTCAGGGGAGCATTTGCAACCGGTTGGCACCATTTTTGAGTGAATTGCCAAAAGTCAGATTTTTGCTGAAATTGTGACCCCGGGGCTTAGGGATTTTTTCAAAAAAATATTTTCCGCCGGTTAAGTTTTTGAGGGCTGATTTCTTGTCCTGTGATAAAAAGCCTTCTGTTTCCATCGACAACGCTTTCAGGGGAGCATTTGCAAGCGGTTGGCACCATTTTTGAGTGAATTGCTAAAAGTCAGATTTTTGCTGAAATTGTGACCCCAGGGCTTAGGGATTTTTTCAAAAAAATGTTTTCCGCCGGTTAAGTTGTTGAAGGCTGATTTCTTGTCCTGTGCTAAACAGCCTTCTGTTTCCATCGACAACGCTTTCAGGGGAGCATTTGCAAGCTTCTGACATCATTTTTGAGTGAATTGCCAAAAGTCATATTTTTGCTGAAATTGTGACCCCGGGGCTTAGGGATTTTTTCAAAAAAATATTTTCCGCCGGTTAGGTTTTGAGGGCTGATTTCTTGTCCTGTGATAAAAAGCCTTCTGTTTCGACTGCCAAACCTTTCAGGGGAGGATTTGCAACCGGTTGGCACCATTTTTGAGTGAATTGCCAAAAGTCAGATTTTTGCTGAAATTGTGACCCCGGGCCTTAGGGATTTTTTCAAAAAAATATTTTCCGCCGGTTAAGTTTTTGAGGGCTGATTTCTTGTCCTGTGATACAAAGCTTTCTGTTTCCATCGACAACGCTTTCAGGCGAGCATTTGCAAGCTTCTGACATCATTTTTGAGTGAATTGCCAAAGGTCAGATTTTTGCTGAAATTGTGACCCCGGGGCTTAGGGATTTTTTCAAAAAAATATTTTCCGCCGGTTAAGTTGTTGAGGGCTGATTTCTTGTCCTGTGATAAAAAGCCTTCTGTTTCCATCGCCAAAGCTTTCAGGGGAGCATTTGCAACCGGTTGGCACCATTTTTGAGTGAATTGCCAAAAGTCATATTTTTGCTGAAATTGTGACCCCGGGGCTCAGGGATTTTTTCAGAAAAATATTTTCCGACGGTTAAGTTGTTGAGGGCTGATTTCTTGTCCTGTGATAAAAAGCCTTCTGTTTCCATCGACAACACTTTCAGGGGAGCATTTGCAAGCTTCTGACATCATTTTTGATTGAATTGCCAAAAGTCAGATTTTTGCTGAAATTGTGACCCCGGGGCTTAGGGATATTTTCAAAAAAATATTTTCCGCCGGTTAAGTTGTTGAGGGCTGATTTCTTGTCCTGTGATAAAAAGCCTTCTGTTTCCATCGCCAAAGCTTTCAGGGGAGCATTTGCAACCGGTTGGCACCATTTTTGAATGAATTGCCAAAAGTCAGTTTTTTGCTCAGGGATTTTTTCAAAAAAATATTTTCTGCCGGTTAAGTTGTTGAAGGCTGATTTCTTGTCCTGTGATAAAAAGCCTTCTGTTTTGACTGCCAAACCTTTCAGGGGAGCATTTGCAATCGGTTGGCACCATTTTTGAGTGAATTGCCAAAAGTCAGATTTTTGCTGAAATTGTGACCCCGGGGCATAGGGATTTTTTCAAAAAAATATTTTCCGCCAGTTAAGTTTTTGAGGGCTGGTTTCTTGTCCTGTGATACAAAGCTTTCTGTTTCCATCGACAACGCTTTCAGGGGAGCATTTGCAAGCTTCTGACATCATTTTTGAGTGAATTGCCAAAAGTCATATTTTTGCTGAAATTCTGACCCCGGGGCTTAGGGATTTTTTCAAAAAAATATTTTCCGCCGGTTAAGTTTTTAAGGGCTGATTTCTTGTCCTGTGATAAAAAGCCTTCTGTTTCCATCGCCAAAGCTTTCAGGGGAGCATTTGCAACCGGTTGGCACCATTTTTGAATGAATTGCCAAAAGTCAGTTTTTTGCTCAGGGATTTTTTCAAAAAAATATTTTCTTCCGGTTAAGTTGTTGAAGGCTGATTTCTTGTCCTGTGATAAAAAGCCTTCTGTTTCCATCGACAACGCTTTCAGGGGAGCATTTGCAAGCTTCTGACATCATTTTTGAGTGAATTGCCAAAAGTCATATTTTTGCTGAAATTGTGACCCCGGGGCTTAGGGATTTTTTCAAAAAAATATTTTCCGCCGGTTAAGTTTTTGAGGGCTGATTTCTTGTCCTGTGATAAAAAGCCTTCTGTTTCCATCGACAACGCTTTCAGGGGAGCATTTGCAAGCGGTTGGCACCATTTTTGAGTGAATTGCTAAAAGTCAGATTTTTGCTGAAATTGTGACCCCAGGGCTTAGGGATTTTTTCAAAAAAATGTTTTCCGCCGGTTAAGTTGTTGAAGGCTGATTTCTTGTCCTGTGCTAAACAGCCTTCTGTTTCCATCGACAACGCTTTCAGGGGAGCATTTGCAAGCTTCTGACATCATTTTTGAGTGAATTGCCAAAAGTCATATTTTTGCTGAAATTGTGACCCCGGGGCTTAGGGATTTTTTCAAAAAAATATTTTCCGCCGGTTAAGTTGTTGAGGGCTGATTTCTTGTCCTGTGATAAAAAGCCTTCTGTTTCGACTGCCAAACCTTTCAGGGGAGGATTTGCAACCGGTTGGCACCATTTTTGAGTGAATTGCCAAAAGTCAGATTTTTGCTGAAATTGTGACCCCGGGGCTTAGGGATTTTTTCAAAAAAATATTTTCCGCCGGTTAAGTTTTTGAGGGCTGATTTCTTGTCCTGTGATACAAAGCTTTCTGTTTCCATCGACAACGCTTTCAGGCGAGCATTTGCAAGCTTCTGACATCATTTTTGAGTGAATTGCCAAAGGTCAGATTTTTGCTGAAATTGTGACCCCGGGGCTTAGGGATTTTTTCAAAAAAATATTTTCCGCCGGTTAAGTTGTTGAGGGCTGATTTCTTGTCCTGTGATAAAAAGCCTTCTGTTTCCATCGCCAAAGCTTTCAGGGGAGCATTTGCAACCGGTTGGCACCATTTTTGAGTGAATTGCCAAAAGTCATATTTTTGCTGAAATTGTGACCCCGGGGCTTAGGGATTTTTTCAAAAAAATATTTTCCGCCGGTTAAGTTTTTGAGGGCTGATTTCTTGTCCTGTGATAAAAAGCCTTCGGTTTCGACTGCCAAATCTTTCAGGGGAGCATTTGCAACCGGTTGGCACCATTTTTGAGTGAATTGCCAAAAGTCATATTTTTGCTGAAATTGTGACCCCGGGGCTCAGGGATTTTTTCAGAAAAATATTTTCCGACGGTTAAGTTGTTGAGGGCTGATTTCTTGTCCTGTGATAAAAAGCCTTCTGTTTCCATCGCCAAAGCTTTCAGGGTAGCATTTGCAACCGGTTGGCACCATTTTTGAATGAATTGCCAAAAGTCAGTTTTTTGCTCAGGGATTTTTTCAAAAAAATATTTTCTGCCGGTTAAGTTGTTGAAGGCTGATTTCTTGTCCTGTGATAAAAAGCCTTCTGTTTTGACTGCCAAACCTTTCAGGGGAGCATTTGCAACCGGTTGGCAGCATTTTTGAGTGAATTGCCAAAAGTCAGATTTTTGCTGAAATTGTGACCCCGGGGCATAGGGATTTTTTCAAAAAAATATTTTCCGCCAGTTAAGTTTTTGAGGGCTGGTTTCTTGTCCTGTGATACAAAGCTTTCTGTTTCCATCGACAACGCTTTCAGGGGAGCATTTGCAAGCTTCTGACATCATTTTTGAGTGAATTGCCAAAAGTCATATTTTTGCTGAAATTCTGACCCCGGGGCTTAGGGATTTTTTCAAAAAAATATTTTCCGCCGCTTAAGTTTTTAAGGGCTGATTTCTTGTCCTGTGATAAAAAGCCTTCTGTTTCCATCACCAAAGCTTTCAGGGGAGCATTTGCAACCGGTTGGCACCATTTTTGAATGAATTGCCAAAAGTCAGTTTTTTGCTCAGGGATTTTTTCAAAAAAATATTTTCTTCCGGTTAAGTTGTTGAAGGCTGATTTCTTGTCCTGTGATAAAAAGCCTTCTGTTTCCATCGACAACGCTTTCAGGGGAGCATTTGCAAGCTTCTGACATCATTTTTGAGTGAATTGCCAAAAGTCATATTTTTGCTGAAATTGTGACCCCGGGGCTTAGGGATTTTTTCAAAAAAATATTTTCCGCCGGTTAAGTTTTTGAGGGCTGATTTCTTGTCCTGTGATAAAAAGCCTTCTGTTTCCATCGCCAAAGCTTTCAGGGGAGCATTTGAAACCGGTTGGCACCATTTTTGAGTGAATTGCCAAAAGTCATATTTTTGCTGAAATTGTGACCCCGGGGCTTAGGGATTTTTTCAAAAAAATATTTTCCGCCCGTTAAGTTTTTGAGGGCTGATTTCTTGTCCTGTGATAAAAAGCCTTCTGTTTCGACTGCCAAACCTTTCAGGGGAGCATTTGCAACCGGTTGGCACCAATTTTGAGTGAATTGCCAAAAGTCATATTTTTGCTGAAATTGTGACCCCGGGGCTCAGGGATTTTTTCAGAAAAATATTTTCCGACGGTTAAGTTGTTGAGGGCTGATTTCTTGTCCTGTGATAAAAAGCCTTCTGTTTCCATCGACAACACTTTCAGGGGAGCATTTGCAAGCTTCTGACATCATTTTTGAGTGAATTGCCAAAAGTCAGATTTTTGCTGAAATTGTGACCCCGGGGCTTAGGGATATTTTCAAAAAAAATTTTCCGCCGGTTAAGTTGTTGAGGGCTGATTTCTTGTCCTGTGATAAAAAGCCTTCTGTTTCCATCGCCAAAGCTTTCAGGGGAGCATTTGCAACCGGTTGGCACCATTTTTGAATGAATTGCCAAAAGTCAGTTTTTTGCTCAGGGATTTTTTCAAAAAAATATTTTCTGCCGGTTAAGTTGTTGAAGGCTGATTTCTTGTCCTGTGATAAAAAGCCTTCTGTTTCGACTGCCAAACCTTTCAGGGGAGCATTTGCAATCGGTTGGCACCATTTTTGAGTGAATTGCCAAAAGTCAGATTTTTGCTGAAATTGTGACCCCGGGGCTTAGGGATTTTTTCAAAAAAATATTTTCCGCCAGTTAAGTTTTTGAGGGCTGGTTTCTTGTCCTGTGATACAAAGCTTTCTGTTTCCATCGACAACGCTTTCAGGGGAGCATTTGCAAGCTTCTGACATCATTTTTGAGTGAATTGCCAATAGTCATATTTTTGCTGAAATTCTGACCCCGGGGCTTAGGGATTTTTTCAAAAAAATATTTTCCGCCGGTTAAGTTTTTGAGGGCTGATTTCTTGTCCTGTGATAAAAAGCCTTCTGTTTCCTTCGCCAAAGCTTTCAGGGGAGCATTTGAAACCGGTTGGCACCATTTTTGAGTGCATTGCCAAAAGTCAGATTTTTGCTGAAATTGTGACCCCGGGGCTTAGGGATTTTTTCAAAAAAATATTTTCCGCCGGTTAAGTTGTTGAGGGCTGATTTCTTGTCCTGTGATAAAAAGCCTTCTGTTTCGACTGCCAAACCTTTCAGGGGAGCATTTGCAACCGGTTGGCACCATTTTTGAGTGAATTGCCAAAAGTCAGATTTTTGCTGAAATTGTGACCCCGGGGCTTAGGGATTTTTTCAAAAAAATATTTTCCGCCGGTTAAGTTGTTGAGGGCTGATTTCTTGTCCTGTGATAAAAAGCCTTCTGTTTCGACTGCCAAACCTTACAGGGGAGGATTTGCAACCGGTTGGCACCATTTTTGAGTGAATTGCCAAAAGTCAGATTTTTGCTGAAATTGTGACCCCGGGGCTTAGGGATTTTTTCAAAAAAATATTTTCCGCCGGTTAAGTTTTTGAGGGCTGATTTCTTGTCCTGTGATAAAAAGCCTTCTGTTTCGACTGCCAAACCTTTCAGGGGAGCATTTGCAACCGGTTGGCACCATTTTTGAGTGAATTGCCAAAAGTCAGATTTTTGCTGAAATTGAAATTTGCTTAGGGATTTTTTCAAAAAAATATTTTCCGCCGGTTAAGTTTTTGAGGGCTGATTTCTTGTCCTGTGATAAAAAGCCTTCTGTTTCCATCGACAACGCTTTCAGGGGAGCATTTGCAAGCGGTTGGCACCATTTTTGAGTGAATTGCTAAAAGTCATATTTTTGCTGAAATTGTGACCCCAGGGCTTAGGGATTTTTTCAAAAAGATGTTTTCCGCCGGTTAAGTTTTTGAGGGCTGATTTCTTGTCCTGTGATAAAAAGCCTTCTGTTTCCATCGACAACGCTTTCAGGGGAGCATTTGCAACCGGTTGGCACCATTTTTGAGTGAATTGCCGAAAGTCAGATTTTTGCTAAGGGATTTTTTCAAAAAAATATTTTCTGCCGGTTAAGTTGTTGAAGGCTGATTTCTTGTCCTGTGCTAAACAGCCTTCTGTTTCCATCGACAACGCTTTCAGGGGAGCATTTGCAAGCTTCTGACATCATTTTTGAGTGAATTGCCAAAAGTCATATTTTTGCTGAAATTGTGACCCCCGGGCTTAGGGATTTTTTCAAAAAAATATTTTCCGCCGGATAAGTTTTTGAGGGCTGATTTCTTGTCCTGTGATAAAAAGCCTTCTGTTTCGACTGCCAAACCTTTCAGGGGAGCATTTGCAACCGGTTGGCACCATTTTTGAGTGAATTGCCAAAAGTCATATTTTTGCTGAAATTGTGACCCCGGGGCTCAGGGATTTTTTCAAAAAAATATTTTCCAACGGTTAAGTTGTTGAAGGCTGAATTCTTGTCCTGTGATAAAAAGCCTTCTGTTTCCATCGCCAAAGCTTTCAGGGATGCATTTGCAACCGGTTGGCACCATTTTTGAGTGAATTGCCAAAAGTCATATTTTTGCTGAAATTGTGACCCCAGGGCTTAGGGATTTTTTCAAAAAAATATTTTCCGCCGGTTAAGTTGTTGAGGGCTGATTTCTTGTCCTGTGATAAAAAGCCTTCTGTTTCGACTGCCAAACCTTTCAGGGGAGGATTTGCAACCGGTTGGCACCATTTTTGAGTGAATTGCCAAAAGTCAGATTTTTGCTGAAATTGTGACCCCGGGGCTTAGGGATTTTTTCAAAAAAATATTTTCCGCCCGTTAAGTTTTTGAGGGCTGATTTCTTGTCCTGTGATAAAAAGCCTTCTGTTTCGACTGCCAAACCTTTCACGGGAGCATTTGCAACCGGTTGGCACCATTTTTGAGTGAATTGCCAAAAGTCAGATTTTTGCTGAAATTGTGACCCCGGGGCTTAGGGATTTTTTCAAAAAAATATTTTCCGCCAGTTAAGTTTTTGAGGGCTGGTTTCTTGTCCTGTGATACAAAGCTTTCTGTTTCCATCGACAACGCTTTCAGGGGAGCATTTGCAAGCTTCTGACATCATTTTTGAGTGAATTGCCAAAAGTCATATTTTTGCTGAAATTCTTACCCCGGGGCTTAGGGATTTTTTCAAAAAAATATTTTCCGCCGGTTAAGTTTTTAGGGGCTGATTTCTTGTCCTGTGATAAAAAGCCTTCTGTTTCCATCGCCAAAGCTTTCAGGGGAGCATTTGCAACCGGTTGGCACCATTTTTGAGTGAATTGCCAAAAGTCAGATTTTTGCTGAAATTGTGACCCCGGGGCTTAGGGATTTTTTCAAAAAAATATTTTCCGCCCGTTAAGTTTTTGAGGGCTGATTTCTTGTCCTGTGATAAAAAGCCTTCTGTTGCGACTGCCAAACCTTTCAGGGGAGCATTTGCAACCGGTTGGCACCATTTTTGAGTGAATTGCCAAAAGTCAGATTTTTGCTGAAATTGTGACCCCAGGGCTTAGGGATTTTTTCAAAAAAATATTTTCCGCCGGTTAAGTTTTTGAGGGCTGATTTCTTGTCCTGTGATAAAAAGCCTTCTGTTTCCATCGCCAAAGCTTTCAGGGGAGCATTTGCAAGCTTCTGACATCATTTTTGAGTGAATTGCCAAAAGTCATATTTTTGCTGAAATTGTGACCCCGGGGCTTAGGGATTTTTTCAAAAAAATATTTTCCGCCGGTTAAGTTGTTGAGGGCTGATTTCTTGTCCTGTGATAAAAAGCCTTCTGTTTCGACTGCCAAACCTTTCAGGGGAGGATTTGCAACCGGTTGGCACCATTTTTGAGTGAATTGCCAAAAGTCAGATTTTTGCTGAAATTGTGACCCCGGGGCTTAGGGATTTTTTCAAAAAAATATTTTCCGCCGGTTAAGTTTTTGAGGGCTGATTTCTTGTCCTGTGATAAAAAGCCTTCTGTTTCGACTGCCAAACCTTTCAGGGGAGCATTTGCATCCGGTTGGCACCATTTTTGAGTGAATTGCCAAAAGTCAGATTTTTGCTGAAATTGTGACCCCGGGGCTTAGGGATTTTTTCAAAAAAATATTTTCCGCCGGTTAAGTTTTTGAGGGCTGATTTCTTGTCCTGTGCTAAACAGCCTTCTGTTTCCATCGACAACGCTTTCAGGGGAGCATTTGCAAGCTTCTGACATCATTTTTGAGTGAATTGCCAAAAGTCATATTTTTGCTGAAATTGTGACCCCGGGGCTTAGGGATTTTTTCAAAAAAATATTTTCCGCCGGTTAAGTTGTTGAGGGCTGATTTCTTGTCCTGTGATAAAAAGCCTTCTGTTTCGACTGCCAAACCTTTCAGGGGAGGATTTGCAACCGGTTGGCACCATTTTTGAGTGAATTGCCAAAAGTCAGATTTTTGCTGAAATTGTGACCCCGGGGCTTAGGGATCTTTTCAAAAAAATATTTTCCGCCGGTTAAGTTTTTGAGGGCTGATTTCTTGTCCTGTGATACAAAGCTTTCTGTTTCCATCGACAACGCTTTCAGGCGAGCATTTGCAAGCTTCTGGCACAATTTTTGAGTGAATTGCCAAAAGTCAGATTTTTGCTGAAATTGTGACCCCGGGGCTTAGGGATTTTTTCAAAAAAATATTTTCCGCCGGTTAAGTTTTTTAGGGCTGATTTCTTGTCCTGTGATAGAAAGCCTTTTGTTTCCATCGCCAAAGTTTCAGGGGAGGATTTGCAACCGGTTGGCACCATTTTTGAGTGAATTGCCAAAAGTCAGATTTTTGCTGAAATTGTGACCCCGGGGCTTAGGGATTTTTTCAAAAAAATATTTTCCGCCGGTTAAGTTGTTGAGGGCTGATTTCTTGTCCTGTGATAAAAAGCCTTCTGTTTCGACTGCCAAACCTTTTAGGGGAGGATTTGCAACCGGTTGGCACCATTTTTGAGTGAATTGCCCAAAGTCAGATTTTTGCTGAAATTGTGACCCCGGGGCTTAGGGATTTTTTCAAAAAAATATTTTCCACCGGTTAAGTTGTTGAGGGCTGATTTCTTGTCCTGTGATAAGAAGCCTTCTGTTTCCATCGACAACGCTTTCAGGCGAGCATTTGCAAGCTTCTGACATCATTTTTGAGTGAATTGCCAAAGGTCAGATTTTTGCTGAAATTGTGACCCCGGGGCTTAGGGATTTTTTCAAAAAAATATTTTCCGCCGGTTAAGTTTTTGAGGGCTGATTTCTTCTCCTGTGATAAAAAGCCTTCTGTTTCGACTGCCAAACCTTTCAGGGGAGCATTTGCAAGCTTCTGGCACAATTTTTGAGTGAATTGCCAAAAGTCAGTTTTTTGCTCAGGGATTTTTTCAAAAAAATATTTTCCGCCGGTTAAGTTTTTAAGGGCTGATTTCTTGTCCTGTGATAAAAAGCCTTCTGTTTCCATAGCCAAAGCTTTCAGGGGAGCATTTGCAACCGGTTGGCACCATTTTTGAATGAATTGCCAAAAGTCAGTTTTTTGCTCAGGGATTTTTTCAAAAAAATATTTTCTTCCGGTTAAGTTGTTGAAGGCTGATTTCTTGTCCTGTGATAAAAAGCCTTCTGTTTCCATCGACAACGCTTTCAGGGGAGCATTTGCAAGCTTCTGACATCATTTTTGAGTGAATTGCCAAAAGTCAGATTTTTGCTGAAATTGTGACCCCGGGGCTTAGGGATTTTTTTCAAAAAAATATTTTCCGCCGGTTAAGTTTTTGAGGGCTGATTTCTTGTCCTGTGATAAAAAGCCTTCTGTTTCCATCGCCAAAGCTTTCAGGGGAGCATTTGAAACCGGTTGGCACCATTTTTGAGTGAATTGCCAAAAGTCAGATTTTTGCTGAAATTGTGACCCCGGGGCTTAGGGATTTTTTCAAAAAAATATTTTCCGCCCGTTAAGTTTTTGAGGGCTGATTTCTTGTCCTGTGATAAAAAGCCTTCTGTTTCGACTGCCAAACCTTTCAGGGGAGCATTTGCAACCGGTTGGCACCATTTTTGAGTGAATTGCCAAAAGTCATATTTTTGCTGAAATTGTGACCCCGGGGCTTAGGGATTTTTTCAAAAAAATATTTTCCGCCAGTTAAGTTTTTGAGGGCTGGTTTCTTGTCCTGTGATAAAAAGCCTTCTGTTTCCATCGACAACGCTTTCAGGGGAGCATTTGCAAGCTTCTGACATCATTTTTGAGTGAATTGCCAAAAGTCATATTTTTGCTGAAATTCTGACCCCGGGGCTTAGGGATTTTTTCAAAAAAATATTTTCCGCCAGTTAAGTTGTTGATGGCTGATTTCTTGTCCTGTGATAAAAAGCCTTCTGTTTCCATCGCCAAAGCTTTCAGGGGAGCATTTGCAACCGGTTGGCACCATTTTTGAGTGAATTGCCAAAAGTCAGATTTTTGCTGAAATTGTGACCCCGGGGCTTAGGGATTTTTACAAAAAAATATTTTCTGCCGGTTAAGTTTTTGAGGGCTGATTTCTTGTCCTGTGATAAAAAGCCTTCTGTTTCCATCAACAACGCTTTCAGGGGAGCATTTGCAACCGGTTGGCACCATTTTTGAGTGAATTGCCAAAAGTCAGATTTTTGCTGAAATTGTGACCGGGGGCTTAGGGATTTTTTCAAAAAAATATTTTCCGCCGGTTACGTTTTTGAGGGTTGATATCTTGTTCTGTGATAAAAAGCCTTCTGTTTCGACTGCCAAACCTTTCAGGGAGCATTTGCAAGCTTCTGGCATCATTTTTGAGTGCATTGCCAAAAGTCAGATTTTTGCTGAAATTCTGACCCCGGGGCTTAGGGATTTTTTCAAAAAAATATTTTCCGCCAGTTAAGTTTTTGAGGGCTGATTTCTTGTCCTGTGATAAAAAGCCTTCTGTTTCCATCGCCAAAGCTTTCAGGGGAGCATTTGCAACCGGTTGGCACCATTTTTGAGTGAATTGCCAAAAGTCAGATTTTTGCTGAAATTGTGACCCCGCGGCTTAGGGATTTTTTCAAAAAAATATTTTCCGCCGGTTAAGTTTTTGAGGGCTGATTTCTTGTCCTGTGATAAAAAGCCTTCTGTTTCGACTGCCAAACCTTTCAGGGGAGCATTTGAAACCGGTTGGCACCATTTTTGAGTGAATTGCCAAAAGTCAGATTTTTGCTGAAATTGTGACCCCGGGGCTTAGGGATTTTTTCAAAAAAATATTTTCCGCCCGTTAAGTTTTTGAGGGCTGATTTCTTGTCCTGTGATAAAAAGCCTTCTGTTTCGACTGCCAAACCTTTCAGGGGAGCATTTGCAACCGGTTGGCACCATTTTTGAGTGAATTGCCAAAAGTCATATTTTTGCTGAAATTGTGACCCCGGGGCTTAGGGATTTTTTCAAAAAAATATTTTCCGCCAGTTAAGTTTTTGAGGGCTGGTTTCTTGTCCTGTGATAAAAAGCCTTCTGTTTCCATCGACAACGCTTTCAGGGGAGCATTTGCAAGCTTCTGACATCATTTTTGAGTGAATTGCCAAAAGTCATATTTTTGCTGAAATTCTGACCCCGGGGCTTAGGGATTTTTTCAAAAAAATATTTTCCGCCGGTTAAGTTTTTAAGGGCTGATTTCTTGTCCTGTGATAAAAAGCCTTCTGTTTCGACTGCCAAACCTTTCAGGGGAGCATTTGCAACCGGTTGGCACCATTTTTGAGTGAATTGCCAAAAGTCAGATTTTTGCTCAGGGATTTTTTCAAAAAAATATTTTCTGCCGGTTAAGTTGTTGAAGGCTGATTTCTTGTCCTGTGATAAAAAGCCTTCTGTTTCCATCGACAACGCTTTCAGGGGAGCATTTGCCAGCTTCTGACATCATTTTTGAGTGAATTGCCAAAAGTCATATTTTTGCTGAAATTGTGACCCCGGGGCTTTGGGATTTTTTCAAAAAAATATTTTCCGCCGGTTAAGTTGTTGAGGGCTGATTTCTTGTCCTGTGATAAAAAGCCTTCTGTTTCCATCGCCAAAGCTTTCAGGGATGCATTTGCAACCGGTTGGCACCATTTTTGAGTGAATTGCCAAAAGTCAGATTTTTGCTCAGGGATTTTTTCAAAAAAATATTTTCCGCCGGTTAAGTTTTTGAGGGCTGATTTCTTGTCCTGTGATAAAAAGCCTTCTGTTTCGACTGCCAAACCATTCAGGGGAGGATTTGAAACCGGTTGGCACCATTTTTGAGTGAATTGCCAAAAGTCGGATTTTTGCTGAAATTGTGACCCCGGGGCTTAGGGATTTTTTCAAAAAAATATTTTCCGCCGGTTAAGTTTTTAAGGGCTGATTTCTTGTCCTGTGATAAAAAGCCTTCTGTTTCCATAGCCAAAGCTTTCAGGGGAGCATTTGCAACCGGTTGGCACCATTTTTGAATGAATTGCCAAAAGTCAGTTTTTTGCTCAGGGATTTTTTCAAAAAAATATTTTCTTCCGGTTAAGTTGTTGAAGGCTGATTTCTTGTCCTGTGATAAAAAGCCTTCTGTTTCCATCGCCAAAGCTTTCAGGGGAGCATTTGCAACCGGTTGGCACCATTTTTGAGTGAATTGCCAAAAGTCAGATTTTTGCTGAAATTGTGACCCCGCGGCTTAGGGATTTTTTCAAAAAAATATTTTCCGCCGGTTAAGTTTTTGAGGGCTGATTTCTTGTCCTGTGATAAAAAGCCTTCTGTTTCGACTGCCAAACCTTTCAGGGGAGCATTTGAAACCGGTTGGCACCATTTTTGAGTGAATTGCCAAAAGTCAGATTTTTGCTGAAATTGTGACCCCGGGGCTTAGGGATTTTTTCAAAAAAATATTTTCCGCCCGTTAAGTTTTTGAGGGCTGATTTCTTGTCCTGTGATAAAAAGCCTTCTGTTTCGACTGCCAAACCTTTCAGGGGAGCATTTGCAACCGGTTGGCACCATTTTTGAGTGAATTGCCAAAAGTCATATTTTTGCTGAAATTGTGACCCCGGGGCTTAGGGATTTTTTCAAAAAAATACTTTCCGCCAGTTAAGTTTTTGAGGGCTGGTTTCTTGTCCTGTGATAAAAAGCCTTCTGTTTCCATCGACAACGCTTTCAGGGGAGCATTTGCAAGCTTCTGACATCATTTTTGAGTGAATTGCCAAAAGTCATATTTTTGCTGAAATTCTGACCCCGGGGCTTAGGGATTTTTTCAAAAAAATATTTTCCGCCGGTTAAGTTTTTAAGGGCTGATTTCTTGTCCTGTGATAAAAAGCCTTCTGTTTCGACTGCCAAACCTTTCAGGGGAGCATTTGCAACCGGTTGGCACCATTTTTGAGTGAATTGCCAAAAGTCAGATTTTTGCTCAGGGATTTTTTCAAAAAAATATTTTCTGCCGGTTAAGTTGTTGAAGGCTGATTTCTTGTCCTGTGATAAAAAGCCTTCTGTTTCCATCGACAACGCTTTCAGGGGAGCATTTGCCAGCTTCTGACATCATTTTTGAGTGAATTGCCAAAAGTCATATTTTTGCTGAAATTGTGACCCCGGGGCTTTGGGATTTTTTCAAAAAAATATTTTCCGCCGGTTAAGTTGTTGAGGGCTGATTTCTTGTCCTGTGATAAAAAGCCTTCTGTTTCCATCGCCAAAGCTTTCAGGGATGCATTTGCAACCGGTTGGCACCATTTTTGAGTGAATTGCCAAAAGTCAGATTTTTGCTCAGGGATTTTTTCAAAAAAATATTTTCCGCCGGTTAAGTTTTTGAGGGCTGATTTCTTGTCCTGTGATAAAAAGCCTTCTGTTTCGACTGCCAAACCATTCAGGGGAGGATTTGAAACCGGTTGGCACCATTTTTGAGTGAATTGCCAAAAGTCGGATTTTTGCTGAAATTGTGACCCCGGGGCTTAGGGATTTTTTCAAAAAAATATTTTCCGCCGGTTAAGTTTTTAAGGGCTGATTTCTTGTCCTGTGATAAAAAGCCTTCTGTTTCCATAGCCAAAGCTTTCAGGGGAGCATTTGCAACCGGTTGGCACCATTTTTGAATGAATTGCCAAAAGTCAGTTTTTTGCTCAGGGATTTTTTCAAAAAAATATTTTCTTCCGGTTAAGTTGTTGAAGGCTGATTTCTTGTCCTGTGATAAAAAGCCTTCTGTTTCCATCGACAACGCTTTCAGGGGAGCATTTGCAAGCTTCTGACATCATTTTTGAGTGAATTGCCAAAAGTCAGATTTTTGCTGAAATTGTGACCCCGGGGCTTAGGGATTTTTTCAAAAAAATATTTTCCGCCGGTTAAGTTTTTGAGGGCTGATTTCTTGTCCTGTGATAAAAAGCCTTCTGTTTCCATCGCCAAAGCTTTCAGGGGAGCATTTGAAACCGGTTGGCACCATTTTTGAGTGAATTGCCAAAAGTCAGATTTTTGCTGAAATTGTGACCCCGGGGCTTAGGGATTTTTTCAAAAAAATATTTTCCGCCCGTTAAGTTTTTGAGGGCTGATTTCTTGTCCTGTGATAAAAAGCCTTCTGTTTCGACTGCCAAACCTTTCAGGGGAGCATTTGCAACCGGTTGGCACCATTTTTGAGTGAATTGCCAAAAGTCATATTTTTGCTGAAATTGTGACCCCGGGGCTTAGGGATTTTTTCAAAAAAATATTTTCCGCCAGTTAAGTTTTTGAGGGCTGGTTTCTTGTCCTGTGATACAAAGCTTTCTGTTTCCATCGACAACGCTTTCAGGGGAGCATTTGCAAGCTTCTGACATCATTTTTGAGTGAATTGCCAAAAGTCATATTTTTGCTGAAATTCTGACCCCGGGGCTTAGGGATTTTTTCAAAAAAATATTTTCCGCCGGTTAAGTTTTTAAGGGCTGATTTCTTGTCCTGTGATAAAAAGCCTTTTGTTTCCATCGCCAAAGCTTTCAGGGGAGCATTTGCAACCGGTTGGCACCATTTTTGAGTGAATTGCCAAAAGTCAGATTTTTGCTCAGGGATTTTTTCAAAAAAATATTTTCCGCCGGTTAAGTTTTTGAGGGCTGATTTCTTGTCCTGTGATAAAAAGCCTTCTGTTTCGACTGCCAAACCATTCAGGGGAGGATTTGAAACCGGTTGGCACCATTTTTGAGTGAATTGCCAAAAGAAGTCGGATTTTTGCTGAAATTGTGACCCCGGGGCTTAGGGATTTTTTCAAAAAAATATTTTCCGCCGGTTAAGTTTTTAAGGGCTGATTTCTTGTCCTGTGATAAAAAGCCTTCTGTTTCCATCGCCAAAGCTTTCAGGGGAGCATTTGCAACCGGTTGACACCATTTTTGAATGAATTGCCAAAAGTCAGTTTTTTGCTCAGGGATTTTTTCAAAAAAATATTTTCTTCCGGTTAAGTTGTTGAAGGCTGATTTCTTGTCCTGTGATAAAAAGCCTTCTGTTTCGACTGCCAAACCTTTCAGGGGAGCATTTGCAACCGGTTGGCACCATTTTTGAGTGAATTGCCAAAAGTCAGATTTTTGCTGAAATTGTGACCCCGGGGCTTAGGGATTTTTTCAAAAAAATATTTTCCGCCGGTTAAGTTTTTGAGGGCTGATTTCTTGTCCTGTGATAAAAAGCCTTCTGTTTCCATCGACAACGCTTTCAGGGGAGCATTTGCAACCGGTTGGCACCATTTTTGAGTGAATTGCCGAAAGTCAGATTTTTGCTAAGGGATTTTTTCAAAAAAATATTTTCTGCCGGTTAAGTTGTTGAAGGCTGATTTCTTGTCCTGTGCTAAACAGCCTTCTGTTTCCATCGACAACGCTTTCAGGGGAGCATTTGCAAGCTTCTGACATCATTTTTGAGTGAATTGCCAAAAGTCATATTTTTGCTGAAATTGTGACCCCCGGGCTTAGGGATTTTTTCAAAAAAATATTTTCCGCCGGATAAGTTTTTGAGGGCTGATTTCTTGTCCTGTGATAAAAAGCCTTCTGTTTCGACTGCCAAACCTTTCAGGGGAGCATTTGCAACCGGTTGGCACCATTTTTGAGTGAATTGCCCAAAGTCAGATTTTTGCTGAAATTGTGACCCCGGGGCTTAGGGATTTTTTCAAAAAAATATTTTCCGCCAGTTAAGTTTTTGAGGGCTGGTTTCTTGTCCTGTGATACAAAGCTTTCTGTTTCCATCGACAACGCTTTCAGGGGAGCATTTGCAAGCTTCTGACATCATTTTGAGTGAATTGCCAAAAGTCATATTTTTGCTGAAATTCTGACCCCGGGGCTTAGGGATTTATTCAAAAAAATATTTTCCGCCGGTTAAGTTTTTGAGGGCTGATTTCTTGTCCTGTCATAAAAAGCCTTCTGTTTCGACTGCCAAACCTTTCAGGGGAGCATTTGCAAGCTTCTGGCACAATTTTTGAGTTAATTGCCAAAAGTCATACTTTTGCTGAAATTCTAACCCCGGGGCTTAGGGATTTATTCAAAAAAATATTTTCCGCCGGTTAAGTTGTTGAGGGCTGATTTCTTGTCCTGTGATAAAAAGCCTTCTGTTTCGACTGCCAAACCTTTCAGGGGAGCATTTGCAAGCTTCTGGCACAATTTTTGAGTTAATTGCCAAAGGTCATACTTTTGCTGAAATTCTAACCCCGGGGCTTAGGGATTTATTCAAAAAAATATTTTCCGCCGGTTAAGTTGTTGAGGGCTGATTTCTTGTCCTGTGATAAAAAGCCTTCTGTTTCGACTGCCAAACCTTTCAGGAGAGGATTTGCAACCGGTTGGCACCATTTTTGAGTGAATTGCCAAAAGTCAGATTTTTGCTGAAATTGTGACCCCGGGGCTTAGCGATTTTTTCAAAAAAATATTTTCCGCCGGTTAAGTTTTTGAGGGCTGATTTCTTGTCCTGTGATACAAAGCTTTCTGTTTCCATCGACAACGCTTTCAGGGGAGCATTTGCAAGCTTCTGACATCATTTTTGAGTGAATTGCCAAAGGTCATACTTTTGCTGAAATTCTAACCCCGGGGCTTAGGGATTTTTTCAAAAAAATATTTTCCGCCGGTTAAGTTGTTGAGGGCTGATTTCTTCTCCTGTGATAAAAAGCCTTCTGTTTCAACTGCCAAACCTTTCAGGGGAGCATTTGCAACCGGTTGGCACCATTTTTGAGTGAATTGCCCAAAGTCAGATTTTTGCTGAAATTGTGACCCCGGGGCTTAGCGATTTTTTCAAAAAAATATTTTCCGCCAGTTAAGTTTTTGAGGGCTGGTTTCTTGTCCTGTGATACAAAGCTTTCTGTTTCCATCGACAACGCTTTCAGGGGAGCATTTGCAAGCTTCTGACATCATTTTGAGTGAATTGCCAAAAGTCATATTTTTGCTGAAATTCTGACCCCGGGGCTTAGGGATTTATTCAAAAAAATATTTTCCGCCGGTTAAGTTTTTGAGGGCTGATTTCTTGTCCTGTGATAAAAAGCCTTCTGTTTCGACTGCCAAACCTTTCAGGGGAGCATTTGCAAGCTTCTGGCACAATTTTTGAGCGAATTGCCAAAAGTCAGATTTTTGCTGAAATTGTGACCCCGGGGCTTAGGGATTTTTTCAAAAAAATATTTTCCGCCGGTTAAGTTTTTTAGGGCTGATTTCTTGTCCTGTGATAAAAAGCCTTTTGTTTCCATCGACAATGCTTTCAGGGGAGCATTTGCAAGCTTCTGACATCATTTTTGAGTGAATTGCCAAAAGTCAGATTTTTGCTGAAATTCTGACCCCGGGGCTTAGGGATTTTTTCAAAAAAATATTTTCCGCCGGTTAAGTTGTTGAGGGCTGATTTCTTGTCCTGTGATAAAAAGCCTTCTGTTTCCATCGCCAAAGCTTTCAGGGGAGCATTTGCAACCGGTTGGCACCATTTTTGAGTGAATTGCCAAAAGTCAGATTTTGCTCAGGGATTTTTTCAAAAAAATATTTTCTGCCGGTTAAGTTGTTGAAGGCTGATTTCTTGTCCTGTGAGAAAAAGCCTTCTGTTTCCATCGACAACGCTTTCAGGGGAGCATTTGCAAGCTTCTGACATCATTTTTGAGTGAACTGCCAAAAGTCATATTTTTGCTGAAATTCTGACCCCGGGGCTTAGGGATTTTTTCAAAAAAATATTTTCCGCCGGTTAAGTTGTTGAGGGCTGATTTCTTGTCCTGTGATAAAAAGCCTTCTGTTTCCATCGCCAAAGCTTTCAGGGGAGCATTTGCAACCGGTTGGCACCATTTTTGAGTGAATTGCCAAAAGTCATATTTTTGCTGAAATTGTGACCCCGGGGCTCAGGGATTTTTTCAAAAAAATATTTTCCAACGGTTAAGTTGTTGAGGGCTGATTTCTTGTCCTGTGATAAAAAAACTTCTGTTTCCATCGCCAAACCTTTCAGGGATGCATTTGCAACCGGTTGGCACCATTTTTGAGTGAATTGCCAAAAGTCATATTTTTGCTGAAATTGTGACCCCGGGGCTTAGGGATTTTTTCAAAAAAATATTTTCCGCCGGTTAAGTTGTTGAGGGCTGATTTCTTGTCCTGTGATAAAAAGCCTTCTGTTTCGACTGCCAAACCTTTCAGGGGAGGATTTGCAACCGGTTGGCACCATTTTTGAGTGAATTGCCAAAAGTCAGATTTTTGCTGAAATTGTGACCCCGGGGCTTAGGGATTTTTTCAAAAAAATATTTTCCGCCGGTTAAGTTTTTGAGGGCTGATTTCTTGTCCTGTGATACAAAGCTTTCTGTTTCCATCGACAACGCTTTCAGGGGAGCATTTGCAACCGGTTGGCACCATTTTTGAGTGAGTTGCCAAAAGTCAGATTTTTGCTGAAATTGTGACCCCGGGGCTTAGGGATTTTTTCAAAAAAATATTTTCCGCCGGTTAAGTTGTTGAGGGCTGATTTCTTGTCCTGTGATAAAAAGCCTTCTGTTTCCATCGCCAAAGCTTTCAGGGGAGCATTTGCAACCGGTTGGCACCATTTTTGAGTGAATTGCCAAAAGTCAGATTTTTGCTCAGGGATTTTTTCAGAAAAATATTTTCTGCCGGTTAAGTTGTTGAAGGCTGATTTCTTGTCCTGTGAGAAAAAGCCTTCTGTTTCCATCGACAACGCTTTCAGGGGAGCATTTGCAAGCTTCTGACATCATTTTTGAGTGAATTGCCAAAAGTCATATTTTTGCTGAAATTCTGACCCCGGGGCTTAGGGATTTTTTCAAAAAAATATTTTCCGCCGGTTAAGTTGTTGAGGGCTGATTTCTTGTCCTGTGATAAAAAGCCTTCTGTTTCCATCGCCAAAGCTTTCAGGGGAGCATTTGCAACCGGTTGGCACCATTTTTGAGTGAATTGCCAAAAGTCATATTTTTGCTGAAATTGTGACCCCGGGGCTCAGGGATTTTTTCAAAAAAATATTTTCCAACGGTTAAGTTGTTGAGGGCTGATTTCTTCTCCTGTGATAAAAAGCCTTCTGTTTCGACTGCCAAACCTTTCAGGGGAGCATTTGCAACCGGTTGGCACCATTTTTGAGTGAATTGCCAAAAGTCAGATTTTTGCTGAAATTGTGACCCCGGGGCTTAGCGATTTTTTCAAAAAAATATTTTCCGCCAGTTAAGTTTTTGAGGGCTGGTTTCTTGTCCTGTGATACAAAGCTTTCTGTTTCCATCGACAACGCTTTCAGGGGAGCATTTGCAAGCTTCTGACTTCATTTTTGAGTGAATAGCCAAAAGTCATATTTTTGCTGAAATTCTGACCCCGGGGCTTAGGGATTTTTTCAAAAAAATATTTTCCGCCGGTTAAGTTTTTGAGGGCTGATTTCTTGTCCTGTGATAAAAAGCCTTCTGTTTCGACTGCCAAACCTTTCAGGGGAGCATTTGCAAGCTTCTGGCACCATTTTTGAGTGAATTGCCAAAAGTCAGATTTTTGGTGAAATTGTGACCTCGGGGCTTAGGGATTTTTTCAAAAAAATATTTTCCGCCGGTTAAGTTTTTGAGGGCTGATTTCTTGTCCTGTGATAAAAAGCCTTTTGTTTCCATCGCCAAAGTTTCAGGGGAGGATTTGCAACCGGTTGGCACCTTTTTTTAGTGAATTGCCAAAAGTCAGATTTTTGCTGAAATTGTGACCCCTTAGGGATTGTGACCCCTTAGGGATTTTTTCAAAAAAATATTTTCCGCCGGATAAGTTTTTGAGGGCTGATTTCTTGTCCTGTGATAAAAAGCCTTCTGTTTCCATCGACAACGCTTTCAGGGGAGCATTTGCAAGCTTCTGACATCATTTTTGAGTGAATTGCCAAAAGTCAGATTTTTGCTGAAATTCTGACCCCGGGGCTTAGGGATTTTTTCAAAAAAATATTTTCCGCCCGTTAAGTTGTTGAGGGCTGATTTCTTGTCCTGTGATAAAAAGCCTTCTGTTTCCATCGCCAAAGCTTTCAGGGGAGCATTTGCAACCGGTTGGCACCATTTTTGAGTGAATTGCCAAAAGTCATATTTTTGCTGAAATTCTGACCCCGGGGCTTAGGGATTTTTTCAAAAAAATATTTTCCGCCGGTTAAGTTGTTGAGGGCTGATTTCTTGTCCTGTGATAAAAAGCCTTCTGTTTCCATCGCCAAAGCTTTCAGGGGAGCATTTGCAACCGGTTGGCACCATTTTTGAGTGAATTGCCAAAAGTCAGATTTTTGCTGAAATTGTGACCCCGGGGCTTAGGGATTTTTTCAAAAAAATATTTTCCGCCGGTTAAGTTGTTGAGGGCTGATTTCTTGTCCTGTGATAAAAAGCCTTCTGTTTCCATCGACAACGCTTTCAGGGGAGCATTTGCAAGCTTCTGACATCATTTTTGAGTGAATTGCCAAAAGTCATAATTTGGCTGAAATTCTAACCCCGGGGCTTAGGGTTTTTTTCCAAAAAATATTTTCCGCCGGTTAAGTTGTTGATGGCTGATTTCTTGTCCTGTGATAAAAAGCCTTCTGTTTCCATCGACAACGCTTTCAGGGGAGCATTTGCAAGCTTCTGACATCATTTTTGAGTGAATTGCCAAAAGTCAAATTTTTGCTGAAATTGTGACCCCGGGGCTTAGGGATTTTTTCAAAAAAATATTTTCCGCCGGTTAAGCTGTTGAGGGCTGATTTCTTGTCCTGTGATAAAAAGCCTTCTGTTTCCATCGCCAAAGCTTTCAGGGGAGCATTTGCAACCGGTTGGCACCATTTTTGAGTGAATTACCAAAAGTCAGATTTTTGCTGAAATTGTGACCCCGGGGCTTAGGGATTTTTTCAAAAAAATATTTTCCGCCGGTTAAGTTGTTGAGGGCTGATTTCTTGTCCTGTGATAAAAAGCCTTCTGTTTCCATCGACAACGCTTTCAGGGGAGGATTTGCAACCGGTTGGCACCATTTTTGAGTGAATTGCCAAAAGTCAGATTTTTGCTGAAATTGTGACCCCGGGGCTTAGGGATTTTTTCAAAAAAATATTTTCCGCCGGATAAGTTTTTGAGGGCTGATTTCTTGTCCTGTGATAAAAAGACTTCTGTTTCGACTGCCAAACCTTTCAGGGGAGCATTTGCAACCGGTTGGCACCATTTTTGAGTGAATTGCCAAAAGTCATATTTTTGCTGAAATTCTGACCCCGGGGCTTAGGGATTTTTTCAAAAAATTATTTTCCGCCGGTTAAGTTTTTGAGGGCTGACTTCTTGTCCTGTGATAAAAAGCCTTCTGTTTCGACTGCCAAACCTTTCAGGGGAGCATTTGCAACCGGTTGGCACCATTTTTGAGTGAATTGCCAAAAGTCTGATTTTTGCTGAAATTGTGACCCCGGGGCTTAGGGATTTTTTCAAAAAAATATTTTCCGCCAGTTAAGTTTTTGAGGGCTGATTTCTTGTCCTGTGATAAAAAGCCTTCTGTTTCCATCGCCAAAGCTTTCAGGGGAGCATATGCAACCGGTGGGCACCATTTTTGAGTGAATTGCCAAAAGTCAGATTTTTGCTGAAATTGTGTCCCCGGGGCTTAGGGATTTTTTCAACAAAATATTTTCCGCCGGTTAAGTTGTTGAAGGCTGATTTCTTGTCCTGTGATAAAAAGCCTTCTGTTTCGACTGCCAAACCTTTCAGGGGAGCATTTGCAAGCTTCTGACATCATTTCTGAGTGAATTGCCAAAAGTCATATTTTTGCTGAAATTCTGACCCCGGGGCTTAGGGATTTTTTCAAAAAAATATTTTCCGCCGGTTAAGTTTTTGAGGGCTGATTTCTTGTCCTATGATAAAAAGCCTTCTGTTTCGACTGCCAAACCTTTCAGGGGAGCATTTGCAACCGGTTCGCACCATTTTTGAGTGAATTGCCAAAAGTCAGATTTTTGCTGAAATTGTGACCCCGGGGCGTAGGGATTTTTTCAAAAAATTATTTTCCGCCGGTTAAGTTTTTGAGGGCTGATTTCTTGTCCTGTGATAAAAAGCCTTCTGTTTCGACTGCCAAACCTTTCAGGGGAGCATTTGCAACCGGTTGGCACCATTTTTGAGTGAATTGCCAAAAGTAATATTTTTGCTGAAATTGTGACCCCGGGGCTTAGGGATTTTTTCAAAAAAATATTTTCCACCGGTTAAGTTTTTGAGGGCTGATTTCTTGTCCTATGATAAAAAGCCTTCTGTTTCGACTGCCAAACCTTTCAGGGGAGCATTTGCAACCGGTTTGCACCATTTTTGAGTGAATTGCCAAAAGTCAGATTTTTGCTGAAATTGTGACCCCGGGGCTTAGGGATTTTTTCAAAAAAATATTTTCCGCCGGTTAAGTTTTTGAGGGCTGATTTCTTGTCCTGTGATAAAAAGCCTTCTGTTTCGACTGCCAAACCTTTCAGGGGAGCATTTGCAACCGGTTGGCACCATTTTTGAGTGAATTGCCAAAAGTCAGATTTTTGCTAAGGGATTTATTCAAAAAAATATTTTCTGCCGGTTAAGATGTTGAAGGCTGATTTCTTGTCCTGTGATAAAAAACCTTCTGTTTCGACTGCCAAACCTTTCAGGGGAGCATTTGCAAGCTTATGACATCATTTCTGAGTGAATTGCCAAAAGTCATATTTTTGCTGAAATTCTGACCCTGGGGCTTAGGGATTTTTTCAAAAAAATATTTTCCGCCGGTTAAGTGGTTGAGGCCTGATTTCTTGTCCTGTGATAAAAAGCCTTCTGTTTCGACTGCCAAACCTTTCAGGGGAGCATTTGCAACCGGTTGGCACCATTTTTGAGTGAATTGCCAAAAGTCAGATTTTTGCTGAAATTGTGACCCCGGGGCTTAGGGATTTTTTCAAAAAAATATTTTCCGCCAGTTAAGTTTTTGAGGCCTGATTTCTTGTCCTGTGATAAAAAGCCTTCTGTTTGCATCACCAAACCTTTCAGGGGAGCATTTGCAACCGGTTGGCACCATTTTTGAGTAAATTGCCAAAAGTCATATTTTTGCTGAAATTGTGACCCCGGGGCTTAGGGATTTTTTCAAAAAAATATTTTCCGCCGGTTAAGTTGTTGAGGGCTGATTTCTTGTCCTGTGATAAAAAGCCTTCTGTTTCCATCGACAACGCTTTCAGGGGAGCATTTGCAACCGGTGGGCACCATTTTTGAGTGAATTGCCAAAAGTCAGATTTTTGCTGAAATTGTGACCCCGGGGCTTAGGGATTTTTTCAAAAAAATATTTTCCGCCGGTTAAGTTTTTGAGGGCTGATTTCTTGTCCTGTGATAAAAAGCCTTCTGTTTCCATCGAGAACACTTTCAGGGGAGCATTTGCAAGCTTCTGACATCATTTTTGAGTGAATTGCCAAAAGTCAGATTTTTGCTGAAATTGTGACCCCGGGGCTTAGGGATTTTTTCAAAAAAATATTTTCCGCCGGTTAAGTTTTTGAGGGCTGATTTCTTGTCCTGTGATAAAAAGCCTTCTGTTTCGACTGCCAAACCTTTCAGGGGAGCATTTGCAACCGGTTGGCACCATTTTTGAGTGAATTGCCAAAAGTCAGATTTTTGCTAAGGAATTTATTCAAAAAAATATTTTCTGCCGGTTAAGATGTTGAAGGCTGATTTCTTGTCCTGTGATAAAAAACCTTCTGTTTCGACTGCCAAACCTTTCAGGGGAGCATTTGCAAGCTTATGACATCATTTCTGAGTGAATTGCCAAAAGTCATATTTTTGCTGAAATTGTGACACCGGGGCTTAGGGATTTTTTCAAAAAAATATTTTCCGCCGGTTAAGTGGTTGAGGCCTGATTTCTTGTGCTGTGATAAAAAGCCTTCTGTTTCGACTGCCAAACCTTTCAGGGGAGCATTTGCAACCGGTTGGCACCATTTTTGAGTGAATTGCCAAAAGTCAGATTTTTGCTGAAATTGTGACCCCGGGGCTTAGGGATTTTTTCAAAAAAATATTTTCCGCCAGTTAAGTTTTTGAGGGCTGATTTCTTGTCCTGTGATAAAAAGCCTTCTGTTTGCATCACCAAACCTTTCAGGGGAGCATTTGCAACCGGTTGGCACCATTTTTGAGTAAATTGCCAAAAGTCATATTTTTGCTGAAATTGTGACCCCGGGGCTTAGGGATTTTTTCAAAAAAATATTTTCCGCCGGTTAAGTTGTTGAGGGCTGATTTCTTGTCCTGTGATAAAAAGCCTTCTGTTTCCATCGACAACGCTTTCAGGGGAGCATTTGCAACCGGTTGGCACCATTTTTGAGTGAATTGCCAAAAGTCAGATTTTTGCTGAAATTGTGACCCCGGGGCTTAGGGATTTTTTCAAAAAAATATTTTCCGCCGGTTAAGTTGTTGAGGGCTGATTTCTTTTCCTGTGATAAAAAGCCTTCTGTTTCGACTGCCAAACCTTTCAGGGGAGCATTTGCAACCGGTTGGCACCATTTTTGAGAGAATTGCCAAAAGTCATATTTTTGCTGAAATTGTGACCCCGGGTCTTAGGGATTTTTTCAAAAAAATATTTTCCGCCGGTTAAGTTTTTGAGGGCTGATTTCTTGTCCTGTGATAAAAAGCCTTCTGTTTCGACTGCCAAACCTTTCAGGGGAGCATTTGCAAGCTTCTGGCATCATTTTTGAGTGAATTGCCAAAAGTCTGATTTTTGCTGAAATTCTGACCCCGGGGCTTAGGGATTTTTTCAAAAAAATATTTTCTGCCGGTTAAGTTGTTGAAGGCTGATTTCTTGTCCTGTGATAAAAAGCCTTCTTTTTACATCGACAACGCTTTCAGGGGAGCATTTGCAACCGGTTGGCACCATTTTTGAGTGAATTGCCAAAAGTCTGATTTTTGCTGAAATTGTGACCCCGGGGCTTAGGGATTTTTTCAAAAAAATATTTTCCGCCGGTTAAGTTTTTGAGGGCTGATTTCTTGTCCTGTGATAAAAAACCTTCTGTTTCCATCGACAACACTTTCAGGGGAGCATTTGCAAGCTTCTGACATCATTTTTGAGTGAATTGCCAAAAGTCAGATTTTTGCTGAAATTGTGACCCCGGGGCTTAGGGATTTTTTCAAAAAAATATTTTCCGCCGGTTAAGTTTTTGAGGGCTGATTTCTTGTCCTGTGATAAAAAGCCTTCTGTTTCGACTGCCAAACCTTTCAGGGGAGCATTTGCAACCGGTTGGCACCATTTTTGAGTGAATTGCCAAAAGACATATTTTTGCTGAAATTCTGACCCCGGGGCTCAGGGATTTTTTCAAAAAAATATTTTCCGCCGGTTAAGTTTTTGAGGGCTGATTTCTTGTCCTGTGATAAAAAGCCTTCTGTTTCGACTGCCAAACCTTTCAGGGGAGCATTTGCAACCGGTTGGCACCATTTTTGAGTGAATTGCCAAAAGTCAGATTTTTGCTCAGGGATTTTTTCAAAAAAATATTTTCTGCCGGTTAAGATGTTGAAGGCTGATTTCTTGTCCTGTGATAAAAAACCTTCTGTTTCGACTGCCAAACCTTTCAGGGGAGCATTTGCAAGCTTATGACATCATTTCTGAGTGAATTGCCAAAAGTCATATTTTTGCTGAAATTGTGACACCGGGGCTTAGGGATTTTTTCAAAAAAATATTTTCCGCCGGTTAAGTGGTTGAGGCCTGATTTCTTGTCCTGTGATAAAAAGCCTTCTGTTTCGACTGCCAAACCTTTCAGGGGAGCATTTGCAACCGGTTGGCACCATTTTTGAGTGAATTGCCAAAAGTCAGATTTTTGCTGAAATTGTGACCCCGGGGCTTAGGGATTTTTTCAAAAAAATATTTTCCGCCGGTTAAGTTGTTGAGGGCTGATTTCTTGTCCTGTGATAAAAAGCCTTCTGTTTCCATCGACAACGCTTTCAGGGGAGCATTTGCAACCGGTTGGCACCATTTTTGAGTGAATTGCCAAAAGTCAGATTTTTGCTGAAATTGTGACCCCGGGGATTAGGGATTTTTTCAAAAAAATATTTTCCGCCGGTTAAGTTGTTGAGGGCTGATTTCTTTTCCTGTGATAAAAAGCCTTCTGTTTCGACTGCCAAACCTTTCAGGGGAGCATTTGCAACCAGTTGGCACCATTTTTGAGTGAATTGCCAAAAGTCATATTTTTGCTGAAATTGTGACCCCGGGTCTTAGGGATTTTTTCAAAAAAATATTTTCCGCCGGTTAAGTTTTTGAGGGCTGATTTCTTGTCCTGTGATAAAAAGCCTTCTGTTTCGACTGCCAAACCTTTCAGGGGAGCATTTGCAAGCTTCTGGCATCATTTTTGAGTGAATTGCCAAAAGTCTGATTTTTGCTGAAATTCTGACCCCGGGGCTTAGGGATTTTTTCAAAAAAATATTTTCTGCCGGTTAAGTTGTTGAAGGCTGATTTCTTGTCCTGTGATAAAAAGCATTCTGTTTACATCGACAACGCTTTCAGGGGAGCATTTGCAACCGGTTGGCACCATTTTTGAGTGAATTGCCAAAAGTCTGATTTTTGCTGAAATTGTGACCCCGGGTCTTAGGGATTTTTTCAAAAAAATATTTTCCACCGGTTAAGTTCTTGAGGGCTGATTTATTGTCCTGTGATAAAAAGCCTTCTGTTTCGACTGCCAAACCTTTCAGGGGAGCATTTGCAACCGGTTGGCATCATTTTGGAGTGAATTGCCAAAAGTCAGATTTTTGCTGAAATTGTGACCCCGGGGCTTAGGGATTTTTTCAAAAAAATATTTTCTGCCAGTTAAGTTGTTGAGGGCTGATTTCTTGTCCTGTGATAAAAAGCCTTCTGTTTCCATCGACAACGCTTTCAGGGGAGCATTTGCAAGCTTCTGACATCATTTTTGAGTGAATTGCCAAAAGTCATATTTTTGCTGAAATTCTGACCCCGGGGCTTAGGGATTTTTTCAAAAAAACATTTTCCGCCGGTTAAGTTTTTGAGGGCTGATTTCTTGTCCTGTGATAAAAAGCCTTCTGTTTCGACTGCCAAAGCTTTCAGGGGAGCATTTGCAACCGGTTGGCACCATTTTTGAGTGAATTGCCAAAAGTCAGATTTTTGCTAAGGGATTTATTCAAAAAAATATTTTCTGCCGGTTAAGATGTTGAGGCCTGATTTCTTGTCCTGTGATAAAAAGCCTTCTGTTTCGACTGCCAAACCTTTCAGGGGAGCATTTGCAACCGGTTGGCATCATTTTTGAGTGAATTGCCAAAAGTCAGATTTTTGCTGAAATTGTGACCCCGGGGCTTAGGGATTTTTTCAAAAAAATATTTTCCGCCGGTTAAGTTTTTGAGGGCTGATTTCTTGTCCTGTGATAAAAAGCCTTCTGTTTGCATCGCCAAATCTTTCAGGGGAGCATTTGCAACCGGTTGGCACCATTTTTGAGTAAATTGCCAAAAGTCATATTTTTGCTGAAATTGTGACCCCGGGGCTTAGGGATTTTTTCAAAAAAATATTTTCCGCCGGTTAAGTTTTTGAGGGCTGATTTCTTGTCCTGTGATAAAAAGCCTTCTGTTTCCATCGACAACGCTTTCAGGGGAGCATTTGCAACCGGTTGGCACCATTTTTGAGTGAATTGCCAAAAGTCAGATTTTTGCTGAAATTGTGACCCTGGGGCTTAGGGATTTTTTCAAAAAAATATTTTCCGCCGGTTAAGTTGTTGAGGGCTGATTTCTTTTCCTGTGATAAAAAGCCTTCTGTTTCGACTGCCAAACCTTTCAGGGGAGCATTTGCAACCGGTTGGCACCATTTTTGAGTGAATTGCCAAAAGTCATATTTTTGCTGAAATTGTGACCCCGGGGCTTAGGGATTTTTTCAAAAAAATATTTTCCGCCGGTTAAGTTTTTGAGGGCTGATTTCTTGTCCTGTGATAAAAAGCCTTCTGTTTGCATCGCCAAATCTTTCAGGGGAGCATTTGCAACCGCTTGGCACCATTTTTGAGTAAATTGCCAAAAGTCATATTTTTGCTGAAATTGTGACCCCGGGGCTTAGGGATTTTTTCAAAAAAATATTTTCCGCCGGTTAAGTTTTTGAGGGCTGATTTGTTGTCCTGTGATAAAAAGCCTTCTGTTTCCATCGACAACGCTTTCAGGGGAGCATTTGCAACCGGTTGGCACCATTTTTGAGTGAATTGCCAAAAGTCAGATTTTTGCTGAAATTGTGACCCTGGGGCTTAGGGATTTTTTCAAAAAAATATTTTCCGCCGGTTAAGTTGTTGAGGGCTGATTTCTTTTCCTGTGATAAAAAGGCTTCTGTTTCGACTGCCAAACCTTTCAGGGGAGCATTTGCAACCGGTTGGCACCATTTTTGAGTGAATTGCCAAAAGTCAGATTTTTGCTGAAATTGTGACCCCGGGGTTTAGGGATTTTTTCAAAAAAATATTTTCCGCCGGTTAAGTTTTTGAGGGCTGATTTCTTGTCCTGTAACAAAAAGCCTTCTGTTTCCATCGCCAAAGCTTTCAGGGGAGCATTTGCAACCGGTTGGCACCATTTTTGAGTGAATTGCCAAAAGTCAGATTTTTGCTGAAATTGTGACCCCGGGGCTTAGGGATTTTTTCAAAAAAATATTTTCTGCCGGTTAAGTTGTTGAAGGCTGATTTCTTGTCCTGTGATAAAAAGCCTTCTGTTTCCATCGACAACGCTTTCAGGGGAGCATTTGCAACCGGTTGGCACCATTTTTGAGTGAATTGCCAAAAGTCAGATTTTTGCTGAAATTTTCCGCCGGTTAAGTTTTTGAGGGCTGATTTCTTGTCCTGTGATAAAAAGCCTTCTGTTTCGACTGCCAAACCTTTCAGGGGAGCATTTGCAAGCTTCTGGCATCATTTTTGAGTGCATTGCCAAAAGTCAGATTTTTGCTGAAATTCTGACCCCGGGGCGTAGGGATTTTTTCAAAAAAATATTTTCCGCCGGTTAAGTTTTTGAGGGCTGATTTCTTGTCCTGTGATAAAAAGCCTTCTGTTTCGACTGCGAAACCTTTCAGGGGAGCATTTGCAACCGGTTGGCACCATTTTTGAGTGAATTGCCAAAAGTCAGATATTTGCTGAAATTGTGACCCCGGGGCTTAGGGATTTTTTCAAAAAAATATTTTCCGCCGGTTAAGTTGATGAGGGCTGATTTCTTGTCCTGTGATAAAAAGCCTTCTGTTTCGACTGCCAAACCTTTCAGGGGAGCATTTGCAAGCTTCTGACATCATTTCTGAGTGAATTGCCAAAAGTCAGATTTTTGCTGAAATTCTGACCCGGGGGTTAGGGATTTTTTCAAAAAAATATTTTCCGCCGGTTAAGTTGTTGAGGGCTGATTTCTTGTCCTGTGATAAAAAGCCTTCTGTTTCCATCAACAACGCTTTCAGGGGAGCATTTGCAACCGGTTGGCACCATTTTTGAGTGAATTGCCAAAAGTCAGATTTTTGCTGAAATTTTCCGCCGGTTAAGTTTTTGAGGGCTGATTTCTTGTCCTGTGATAAAAAGCCTTCTGTTTCGACTGCCAAACCTTTCAGGGGAGCATTCGCAAGCTTCTGACATCATTTCTGAGTGAATTGCCAAAAGTCATATTTTTGCTGAAATTCTGACCCAGGGGCTTAGGGATTTTTTCAAAAAAATATTTTCCGCCGGTTAAGTTTTTGAGGGCTGATTTCTTGTCCTGTGATAAAAAGCCTTCTGTTTACATCGACAACGCTTTCAGGGGAGCATTTGCAACCGGTTGGCACCATTTTTGAGTGAATTGCCAAAAGTCATATTTTTGCTGAAATTGTGACCCCGGGGCTTAGGGATTTTTTCAAAAAAATATTTTCCGCCGGTTGAGTTGTTGAGGGTTGATTTCTTGTCCTGTGATAAAAAGCCTTCTGTTTCGACTGCCAAACCTTTCAGGGGAGGATTTGCAACCGGTTGGCACCATTTTTGAGTGAATTGCCAAAAGTCAGATTTTTGCTGAAATTGTGACCCCGGGGCTTAGGGATTTTTTCAAAAAAATATTTTCCGCCGGTTAAGTTGTTGAGGGCTGATTTCTTGTCCTGTGATAAAAAGCCTTCTTTTTCGACTGCCAAACCTTTCAGGGGAGCATTTGCAAGCTTCTGGCATCATTTTTGAGTGCATTGCCAAAAGTCAGATTTTTGCTGAAATTCTGACCCCGGGGCTTAGGGATTTTTTCAAAAAAATATTTTCCGCCGGTTAAGTTGTTGAGGGCTGATTTCTTGTCCTGTGATAAAAAGCCTTCTGTTTCCATCGACAACGCTTTCAGGGGAGCATTTGCAACCGGTTGGCACCATTTTTGAGTGAATTGCCAAAAGTCAGATTTTTGCTGAAATTGTGACCCCGGGGCTCAGGGATTTTTTCAAAAAAATATTTTCCGCCGGTTAAGTTTTTGAGGGCTGATTTCTTGTCCTGTGATAAAAAGCCTTCTGTTTCAACTGCCAAACCTTTCAGGGGAGCATTCGCAAGCTTCTGACATCATTTCTGAGTGAATTGCCAAAAGTCATATTTTTGCTGAAATTGTGACCCCGGGGCTTAGGGATTTTTTCAAAAAAATATTTTCCGCCGGTTAAGTTTTTGAGGGCTGATTTCTTGTCCTGTGATAAAAAGCCTTCTGTTTACATCGACAACGCTTTCAGGGGAGCATTTGCAACCGGTTGGCACCATTTTTGAGTGAATTGCCAAAAGTCATATTTTTGCTGAAATTGTGACCCCGGGGCTTAGGGATTTTTTCAAAAAAATATTTTCCGCCGGTTGAGTTGTTGAGGGCTGATTTCTTGTCCTGTGATAAAAAGCCTTCTGTTTCGACTGCCAAACCTTTCAGGGGAGGATTTGCAACCGGTTGGCACCATTTTTGAGTGAATTGCCAAAAGTCAGATTTTTGCTGAAATTGTGACCCCGGGGCTTAGGGATTTTTTCAAAAAAATATTTTCCGCCGGTTAAGTTGTTGAGGGCTGATTTCTTGTCCTGTGATAAAAAGCCGTCTTTTTCGACTGCCAAACCTTTCAGGGGAGCATTTGCAAGCTTCTGGCATCATTTTTGAGTGCATTGCCAAAAGTCAGATTTTTGCTGAAATTCTGACCCCGGGGCTTAGGGATTTTTTCAAAAAAATATTTTCCGCCGGTTAAGTTGTTGAGGGCTGATTTCTTGTCCTGTGATAAAAAGCCTTCTGTTTCCATCGACAACGCTTTCAGGGGAGCATTTGCAACCGGTTGGCACCATTTTTGAGTGAATTGCCAAAAGTCAGATTTTTGCTGAAATTGTGACCCCGCGGCTTAGGGATTTTTTCAAAAAAATATTTTCCGCCGGTTAAGTTTTTGAGGGCTGATTTCTTGTCCTGTGATAAAAAGCCTTCTTTTTCGACTGACAAACCTTTCAGGGGAGCATTTGCAAGCTTCTGGCATCATTTTTGAGTGCATTGCCAAAAGTCAGATTTTTGCTGAAATTGTGACCCCGGGGCTTAGGGATTTTTTCAAAAAAATATTTTCCGCCGGTTAAGTTTTTGAGGGCTGATTTCTTGTCCTGTGATAAAAAGCCTTCATTTTCGACTGCCAAACCTTTCAGGGGCGCATTTGCAACCGGTGGGCACCATTTTTGAGTGAATTGCCAAAAGTCAGATTTTTGCTTAAATTGTGACCCCGGGGCTTAGGGATTTTTTCAAAAAAATATTTTCCGCCGGTTAAGTTTTTGAGGGCTGATTTCTTGTCCTGTGATAAAAAGCCTTCTGTTTCGACTGCCAAAACTTTCTGGGGAGCATTTGCAACCGGTTGGCACCATTTTTGAGTGAATTGCCAAAAGTCAGATTTTTGCTCAGGGATTTTTTCAAAAAAATATTTTCTGCCGGTTAAGTTGTTGAAGGCTGATTTCTTGTCCTGTGATAAAAAGCCTTCTGTTTACATCGACAACGCTTTCAACAAAGCATTTGCAAGCTTCTGACATCATTTTAGAGTGAATTGCCAAAAGTCAGATTTTTGCTGAAATTGTGACACCGGGGCTTAGGGATTTTTTCAAAAAAATATTTTCCGCCGGTTAAGTTTTTGAGGGCTGATTTCTTGTCCTGTGATAAAAAGCCTTCTGTTTCGAATGCCAAACCTTTCAGGGGAGCATTTGCAAAACGTTGGCACCATTTTTCGGTGAATTGCCAAAAGTCAGATTTTTGCTGAAATTGTGACCCCGGGGCTTAGGGATTTTTTCAAAAAAATATTTTCTGCCGGTTAAGTTGTTGAGGGCTGATTTCTTGTCCTGTGATAAAAAGCCTTTTGTTTCCATCGCCAAAGCTTTCAGGGGAGCATTTGCAACCGGTTGGCACCATTTTTGAGTTAATTGCCAAAAGTCAGATTTTTGCTGAAATTGTGACCCCGCGGCTTAGGGATTTTTTCAAAAAAATATTTTCCGCCGCTTAAGTTTTTGAGGGCTGATTTCTTGTCCTGTGATAAAAAGCCTTCTGTTTCGACTGCCAAACCTTTCAGGGGAGCATTTGCAACCGGTTGGCACCATTTTTGAGTGAATTGCCAAAAGTCATATTTTTTCTGAAATTGTGACCCCGGGGCTTAGGGATTTTTTCAAGAAAATATATTCCGCCGCTTAAGTTTCGAGGGCTGATTTCTTGTCCTGTGATAAAAAGCCTTCTGTTTCGACTGCCAAACCTTTCAGGGGAGCATTTGCAACCGGTTGGCACCATTTTTGAGTGAATTGCCAAAAGTCAGATTTTTGCTCAGGGATTTTTCAAAAAAATATTTTCTGCCGGTTAAGTTGTTGATGGCTGATTTCTTGTCCTGTGATAAAAAGCCTTCTGTTTCCATCGACAACGCTTTCAGGGGAGCATTTGCAAGCTTCTGACATCATTTTTGAGTGAATTGCCAAAAGTCAGATTTTTGCTGAAATTCTGACCCCGGGGCTTAGGAATTTTTTCAAAAAAAAATATTCCGCCGGTTGAGTTTTTGAGGGCTGATTTCTTGTCCTGTGATAAAAAGCCTTCTGTTGCGACTGCCAAACCTTTCAGCGGAGCATTTGCAACCGGTTGGCACCATTTTTGAGTGAATTGCCAAAAGTCAGATTTTTGCTCAGGGATTTTTTCAAAAAAATATTTTCTGCCGGTTAAGTTGTTGAAGGCTGATTTCTTGTCCTGTGATAAAAAGCCTTCTGTTTCCATCGACAACGCTTTCAGGGGAGCATTTTCAACCGGTTGGCACTATTTTTGAGTGAATTGCCAAAAGTCAGATTTTTGCTGAAATTGTGACCCCGGGGCTTAGGGATTTTTTCAAAAAAATATTTTCCGCCGGTTAAGTTTTTGAGGGCTGATTTCTTGTCCTGTGATAAAAAGCCTGCTTTTTCGACTGCCAAATCTTTCAGAGGAGCATTTGCAAGCTTCTGGCATCATTTTTGAGTGCATTGCCAAAAGGCAGATTTTTGCTGAAATTCTGACCCCGGGGCTTAGGGATTTTTTCAAAAAAATATTTTCCGCCGGTTACGTTTTTGAGGGCTGATTTCTTGTCCTGTGATAAAAAGCCTTCTGTTTCCATCAACAACGCTTTCAGGGGATCATTTGCAACCGGTTGGCACCATTTTTGAGTGAATTGCCAAAAGTCAGATTTTTGCTGAAATTGTGACCCCGGGGCTTAGGGATTTTTTCAAAAAAATATTTTCCGCCGCTTAAGTTTTTGAGGGCTGATTTCTTGTCCTGTGAAAGAAAGCCTTCTGTTTCGACTGCCAAACCTTTCAGGGGAGCATTTGCAACCGGTTGGCACCATTTTTGAGTGAATTGCCAAAAGTCAGATTTTTGCTCAGGGATTTTTCAAAAAAATATTTTCTGCCGGTTAAGTTGTTGATGGCTGATTTCTTGTCCTGTGATAAAAAGCCTTCTGTTTCCATCGACAACGCTTTCATGGGAGCACTTGCAAGCTTCTGACATCATTTTTGAGTGAATTGCCAAAAGTCAGATTTTTGCTGAAATTCTGACCCCGGGGCTTAGGAATTTTTTCAAAAAAAAATATTCCGCCGGTTGAGTTTTTGAGGGCTGATTTCTTGTCCTGTGATAAAAAGCCTTCTGTTGCGACTGCCAAACCTTTCAGGGGAACATTTGCAACCGGTTGGCACCATTTTTGAGTGAATTGCCAAAAGTCAGATTTTTGCTCAGGGATTTTT
This sequence comes from Podarcis liolepis, assembly GCF_965112155.1. NCBI lineage: Eukaryota > Metazoa > Chordata > Lepidosauria > Squamata > Lacertidae > Podarcis > Podarcis liolepis. The sequence goes on along the minus strand of NW_028148919.1, from coordinate 293 downwards.
TCAAAAAAATATTTTCCGCCGGTTAAGTTTTTGAGGGCTGATTTCTTGTCCTGTGATAAAAAGCCTTCTGTTTCCATCGCCAAAGCTTTCAGGGGAGCATTTGCAACCGGTTGGCACCATTTTTGAGTGAATTGCCAAAAGTCAGATTTTTGCTGAAATTGTGACCCCGGGGCTTAGGGATTTTTTCAAAAAAATATTTTCCGCCGCTTAAGTTTTTGAGGGCTGATTTCTTGTCCTGTGATAAAAAGCCTTCTGTTTCGACCGCCAAACCTTTCAGGGGAGCATTTGCAACC